>NC_054743.1:16509993-16811187 GCF_018143015.1 Lytechinus variegatus | reverse complement strand
ATCAGGTCTGTCTGTCTTATCCTAAATGTTAATGCAATAACAGTAATTGGATCTTTTACCACTGAATTAAAAAAAAAGTTTTATTGGGTCTTCATAATTTTGTATAACAAATCACATATAATCAATAAAAGTAATTTAAAATAAAACAAAATAAATAAATAAGAGAAGAAAAAAGGCAGCATACACATTATTTAATACATTAGAAAAAGAAGAGCTTATCAACACATAATTCTTGATAAACATGTAGTAAAAACAGTCACTTTGTCTCTTCTATATGTATTCTTAATCCCCTATAGTATAGTAAAGGCAAGAAAGTGATAACAGATGGATTAAAATTAGGTGATCCACCTATTATTAACAAAATTAACAAAATTCCTCCTCAGAACGCATATTAATATTTTTTTTTCAGTTACAAAAATTGATGATAGAATATATTACAACTTAAATCTCCATTTCCGAAAATGGCTTGTAAGTTTATCATTTTTCTTGGCAATACTATATTCAATATCCTTGCCATTACCACAGTGAATTAAGTTACTAGGAGCATCATATTTTCCGTCTGTTTGTGCACCATTTGTCTGTCCATCGATCTGTTACCAGTTCTCATTATCGCAACAGCAGCTATGCTAGAACTTCGTTACTCTGATTTTGAGAAAATTTTCAGCATTTTGCTCTGTGAATATTACAGTACTCTATTCATTAAAACTTTCCGTTTAAGGGGAAACAAACTGCTTTTGATGATTTTGTTGATTATAAATTGCTACAAAGTAGTTTTTACTTTGTTTTGTAGTGGTATAGTTCAGTACTTTATTATCATTGGCATCATTCTTATATGATTATTAAATACTTAGTTCGGTTGTCAATATTATCATGATTACTATTTTTATTATCACTATCATTTATTATTGTAATTATTATTATTATCATTATTATCAGCATCATTGTTATGAACAATATTAATAAAAGTAGTAGTAGTAATAGTAGTAGTATAGTAGTAGTAGTAGTATAGTAGAAGTAGTAGTAGTAGTAGTAGTAGCAGAAGTGGTATAGTAGAAGGCCTACATTTTAATTCATAGAATCATTTTGAAACACTATGGACTTCTACATGATGTAGGTTCGTTTTGTAATATATTGTTATTATTCTTGTCTTAACATTATTATACTGCTTACTAAATTAATTTAGGATATCAATTGCCCGAATTTTGGATTTTTCACCTCCTTGTGTAGGCATATCGGGATAAAACGCCACTGCAAAATATGTTCGGATTTTCATATGACTGCTTTCTGTACATGAAATGGAACTCTGTGCTATCGCAGTGGCTGTGCAGATTGATTGCGGTGCAGTTGTACTGTTATGAATTGCATATCTATCCAGCGACGTGTGTAGACTTTCACTAGTCGCTTTATAGCTATTTTTATGGAGATTGCCTTCACCAGGGTGTAAAACGGAACGCGCGGACCGGCTGGGAAAATACACGGATTTCGATCATATCACGTGACGCGCAATTGACCAATCGCGCTTGGCTATCTGTCTTGGCTATCTAATATTAACACAAATTTACAAGTTTACCGCCAATCAGTTATAAATTCAAAGAAAAGCAAGTCTGACCCCTTCTAGTTGAGATACAATGTCATGTATATAGAAACATGTTTCATAACCTGTTAGTTAAGAATGAACAATCGTGAGTAAATATACTCTGTAATATACATTATAAACAATGACTACATAACAAACAAGGACTAGCAGTATTTACATATAAAAGATATCTAGGTGATAACAAAAATACCGATAACAAAGATTTATTTTTCCAATAGATGTCGTTTCTTTCTGATTTTGATTGGTAGCTCATTCCAAGAAATTGTGCCTACAAAAGATAAACACTCCTTTCCCATTATTGAATTTTTTAAAGGCAACCAACATAACGTCTGTAAGTAAAACACGTGTCAAATGTAATTGCAGAAGCAAACATTTTCCATGGTCATCGAAATTGCTATCAATAATATAATCATGATTTTTTTTTACTTAAGAATGATGCTTGATTTATCCTCTCTGAAATAACGATACCCCTCAATATATCATTTTTCACTACAAGGTGTTTCTGTGCTCAAATATAGGTACCCATTTAATACATAAACAGAATTTGGTAATGGAATGAAACTGCATGTATATGAAACTGTTTATTCCTCATTGTAAGAAATTGCCATTACTATTGTATAGATTTCAAGCATTTTTAGACCACGAACGCTAAAAAGGGATTATGAGCAAGAAGGATTGATATTGAATAATATAATAGGCTATACCAAATCGACTTGTTACACTGTTTATCATTCCCCTCCCCCTGGCATTATATTTTGAAATGGCATTCACACATCATGACAGAATTATATTTTGGGAACGATTTCGGAAGTGTAGTTTCGTATAAGATTCTATGTTCTAGTATACAGCGCTTAGAACATGCATGGACAGGTATGACCATAATGACAAATACAAAAGAGATGGGTAAATGAATGGCCTTCGAGCTGCAGAATCAGTGGAGTATTTCATCTGGGTAGTCATGGTAGTGGTGCTGGTTGCAAAATTGAGAGGACTGTCGCTGGTCAGGCTGGTGATATTTACAGATTTATGTCGAGTACTAGCGATACGTGTTGTAGTATCTGCGAAATGCTTGCGAGGTGGCCACTCAAAGTCACTGCATGTTGCAGCACTAATAAATGACGAAGCTACATGTGAACAGCAAGCAAATCGGGTGTCAAACGGAAGGAAGAATATTCCTCTGGTTTCTTGACCATCGTCCGCAATACTGTTCCTGGAATGTAACTTTTGACCATTGTGGTAACATGATAGTGAAGTTTCCGCACTACCAGAAGATGCTCTACAGTGCACCTCATATGGAAATTCATCATCACCACTCACAGTAATGAAGCATTTCGCAGGTCCATGTGGTATTTGCACGACAATGTTCTTCTTAACAGTTTCATACTGAACGTGCTCAAGACTACGGAAGAAGATTGCCTTGAATATATACACATCCTGGTCAAGAGTCTCAACGTTGTCAATAATCAAATTGACATAAGGAGATGTGTCTGAGTCTATGACACTGGTATTGAATCTTGATAACTGGTCCTGACTTTTAAAGCCTTCGACATCACGTTCCCCATTAATGCAGAATGGACGATCCTGCGATTCAAATCGAAAAACGTAATATGGAAAACCCTGGAATGTGTTATTTTGGGACGATGGTAAATGAAATGGGACTACACCGCGACTACCTGCTTGCAGGGTTATCTCTTCGGTGATGCCGGCTGCCCTTACATTAACTGGAAATCCTGCAAGGAGGATGGATAGTACTAAAATCATCTGCAGGAAGGTTTGTAAGAATAAGAGAATTGTAGGGGGCAGACCAGTCGATGCGTTTCGGTGTTCCGACTAGGGAAGAAGGTAATGAAATAGAAAAGGTATGGTTAGAATGCTCGCTTAAACAGTTTTTCTTTATCAAATGTGGAAATTGCAGTTGTTTGCAAGAAACATGAATATATGTTTTTCAGTTTCACAACCCTGAAAAAAAACGATAAAAAATATTAGTACAAAAACTTCAGCCAAGACAAGAGAAAAAAAAAATATATTCAAAACGTGTCAGAATATCATGAATATTGATTTTATCGATACCAGTTAATTACACACAATATTTTCGGTACATTATCTTCACTATTTTATCGATTTCAAATTCTAGGTTTCGGTCTGCTTAATCATAGGGCCTACATTTGTTCTGATGAGATAAAAATGAGTTACTTTTTTCATAATTGCATTTGTATTTAAATATAAATTAATATCTTACCAAAATATACCACCAATTTAAACAACTCACAATATCAGTCATGTCTATATTTATTTTCGCTGCTTTAGATCAATTAGTTGTTTATCTGTGTATTTATCTTCCTTTTAATGTTCTATCAATTATTATTATTACAGACCAATTCTAGGTACATGTAGCTTGGTCGGGGAGGATGACCCTCGGGTCACAGTTATCAAGTTAGCTTTTTCCCATACCCAGGCAGCTAAGCTACATGTACCCTTCTACGGCTCTGCTTAATATTCATATTTTGTTGAAATTTGTTGTATATTGTAATTGCGAATTGATAATAAATAAGTAAATATATTTTCCTTACGATTTTTGTAGACAATGCTGTTGCGTGGGAGAAATATTGTTTGCTGTAGACGTCTTGATGAGCGACTGGAGAAGGTTTTGATACCAAGATGCTGAAATATAAATGTATTAATAAGAGAAATGTAGACCATTCGAAAGCTAAACAAGTTGACTGGGTAGACCGGATGGAATTTTGTTAGAGTGTTCTGTCATTGCTTTAATAACTTATCCCATTATAAGTCTCATACCCTGACAAAATATGTAACAAACCTTTTTTTCATAAATTATTCTTAATCTACAAAGAGGTGCCGTGTGGATTACCTCACTTCTAAATAGAGGGTAAAACAGTTTGCACAGCCCATGTGGGTTGTATTATTAATTCGACTATGATACTACCGTAATGAGTAGGACATACCTGTTTGACTTTAATGAAGCTCCTTCAACGTAACAATCCTTTCTTGTGACAATCAGAATTGAAAATTCCTGAAGAAAGGATAAATAAAATAAGATTATGATATAGGATATATTCAAAGCAATTAGACTCGGTATGCAAAACAGTCATGCTTGTGACTATGAACATGGACCTACCACAACATGCCATGAATAAAGTGAAAGCTTATCAAGATTGCGTCATGTATGTAATATCCAATTCAATTTCAATTCAATTCATCTTATTGTCATGTTTGAAAACACAAAAATTGTCCTCGGACACTTCTTAACAAAAGGTGCATTAAAACAAAAAAATAATATTTCACAAACTATGAATACATCAAAATAACACATACATGTAGTATAAATATATAAATAAAATAAATATACATAAATATATATACCCTGTCTGCATGCTTGAGCACCCACAACACAACACCAACCCTGAGTGAGACAAAGTGTCACCACAGTGGAACAATGCAATCTACGTGTAGGGTGGGTGCTCAAGCATGCGGACAGGTACCAGGAGCCACTAACTGGATACATGAATACATAAAGTGAGCAAAGCAGTCATTTATGGGACAACTGATGTCCACTGTATGCACTATATAGAATAGAACATTGAAAATTATCCAATAAAACTTCATACATTTTATTCAGTTGAAAATCATTTTTTAAAGTTTAATGAATTTCATTTTCTTTGATAAATAAAATACTATCATATATCAATACACAATATTCCTTCAATTCGAGGAGTGTGTCCGAACGAACAGTGTAAATGAATTATGACCAAAGCTCTTTGATTTTCCTCATTTAATCTTGTAAATTCTCTACATTTTTACCATACTTGTTTGGCCTAATCAAACCGACGACAAGACTTTTGATCAGGTAAAACTTTGTGTGTTCCAACTTATCAGGCAAAACTACGTATGTTTTATACATTGCAAATTCCTGGATGATCAAGCAAAACCCTATGTCGAAAAAATAGTAAAGAAAGTATTAGGATGGCAACCATGAAACCTCAATAAGATTAAAAGGCTTCAAACGATTCAAAAGTCTGATAAACAGGTTCTATCTCTGAAATTTGAAAGTAAGCATTACTGCCGCTATATACTCTTTGAAATGTGGTGATCTTAATCAACATCTTTGGGCCAAAGTTGTTCACTGTATTTTTTCATAAAAAACCCAATGTACGCTCCTCAAAGATTGTATGGAGCAACATAATCTCCTTGCTACTAATATATGCATGTATTAGATTCTAACACCGGAATGGTAGGCTATCGACCCACAAGCGGCCAAAATGATGGTCAGCTTGCTCAAATCGATTATATCCTAGTCAGAAGGAGGTTGATTAATTTAGTAAGGAATAGTAGAGCATACCGGTCCTTTGAAAGGATTGGGTCTGATCATCGTATTGTATCATGTAAATGTCAAATAAGTTATGGAAAGTGTAAAACTCAATCTAAAGACCCCATAAAGAGTATTGATTGGGCGCAGGTAAATCAAAATGATCAGTTGAAAGATCAATAAACTGTTCCGGTGCATAATATGTTTCGTACATTTTGGGATGAATTAGATTCAAATTCAAATTCATTTATTTCACATCTCTTAAAACAGGGTACAAAATAAAAGTGAGTTAATCTAATTGAGTAAACACAACATTGACAGTTGTACATTATTTAGACAAAGTTGACAACTGAATACAAAACATAAAATATAAAGTATATGAATGGGATGTGAGGGATTAACCAAACCATTGGCCTATCTAGGCTACTCCCTTTTTACATTCATAACTGATAAAAAAATAATACAGGATCTTCCAATCAACTTTTTAGATTGAAAAACAAAGATCTCAAGATCAATCCAAATTAGTATACTAGTAGAAAAAAGAACATCAAATTAAAAGCAAAAATAAAGAAGTTAAAAAAAGACAATAAATAAAACAAAACAAAGACAAAAACATAACTGACAAGCTTATTCAATGAGAATTACAATTATTTAACAGGTGAAATTTACATTTTCTTTTGAACGAGTTTAAAGAAGGACATTGTTTCATTTCAGGGGGCAAATTGTTCAATACGAGTGGTTCACTATAACTCATGACTGTTCTTGAGAAATTATGACGGTAAAAAAATATATAGTTTGTCAGATATTCTTGTATTATATTTATTTATACTTCGGTTCGTTGTGAAATACCGTCAAATGTTTAAGGCAACTTATTCATATAATATAAAAACATAAAAATCAGGTAAAAACACGCATGTTTCAATCTATCAGGCAAAACTCCGTATGTGCACTATGTAGCAGAGGTATATCATACACAAATTACGTTTGATCTGCGCATTGCAAAGTATTATCAGGCAAACTACGTATGTCTAATACATTAATATGTTATCAGGCAAAACCTTGTATGTCCTAGACATTGTAAATAAGAGGTTTTTCAGGCAAAGCTATGTATGTCTTAGACATTGAACAGGCAAAATTATCTATGTCTTAGGCATTGAAAATTACTGATTTATAGGCAAAGCTAATTAGGTATATCCTAAACATTACTGGTTTATTAAGCATGTCCTAGACATTGCATATTACTGTTTTACCGAGCGCCATAATGTATGTCATCATCACGCCTATCCTACACACAGCGCATTACTGATTTATCAGCTAAAACTATGTTAAAGTTGAATTGCTCGTTATCGTGAATCGAAAGTACAACCATATGCGGAAGGGTCTTGAACAGACTACGATATAATGCCAGCTGTGTTACAACTGATTGTCAGGACTTTTCGCATTTATTACAACATATTCTGATTGACACCAAAATGATTTTTTTTTAATAATTCATTCTGACATTCATGTTTATTTTATTTTCCAGTAGTGTGATAATAGAATTTTTCTTCATTACACTAGAAAACGAAATTAACTCACCCTTGTGTGTCCGATCTGTTCAGTAAAGGGAGGCCATGGCGACTTTAGATCTGAAAGCTCGGCACTGATCAGAACGGTATTGAGGGTCCACAGAAGACATGGTGGACCAAATCTGTTGTATTGCCATGTCTGAGGTCCAGGTGTATTAAGAAGACCCTCAGTATTGGTTTGGATAGATTCGTTCGGAGATTTTGGATGGGCACTAAAAACAGGACTAGATTCACCATTGTCGTCATCTTCATCATAATGCATCTCTGTCAAATGAGTCTTCAACGAAAGTTCGGCACAACCTTCGTTTTCAATGTCAGCTTGGAAGGATTCATTCTTGTGATGAATATTATGCATATCGGGCTTAGATTGTTCTGTATGTGTTGTAGATGGCTGCGTCTCGGGGTCCACAAAGGATGCCTTCACTAATGCTGCAGATATTGCATTCCGACGGCCTTCATGTTGTTGTTGTCGTGTCGCAATTTGAAAACAGTCATCAATACACAACGTTCCCTGAATTCGTGAAGAAGAATGATCTGTGTTTTGGGAGGCATGTACCAAAGTTATACCATCCATATCTTTCATCATGTTCGTGTGCCCACAACCCACTGAAAGATATTTGATTACGATTAAGTGGCCTTCCTGTGTAGCCGTTTCAACTGTCGTCCATCTATCATGATCTTCTTGGTTTGCATCTGCATTGTTAAAAAGTAAGAGTTCTACCATATCTCTGCTACCATTTAAACATGCTGCATGGAGCGTGTGGTTGCCACATTCAGTCCCTTCTTTCACATTTTTTCCTTGAGAAACTTGGAATTTCACTACTTCAATATGGTATCGCGATGTCAAGTTAGGTATACCTTGGTAACTTTAGTATTTACAGCTTTTTCCCATGACACATTGGAAAAGTTATAAACGACCTTCAAGAATCGCTACTTTCAGGGGTGTAAACCCAACGCTAAAACAGTTTACCTGATTAAATCGACGATTACACTCCAAGTTTATGATCAGGTAAAAACACGCATGTTTCAATCCAGCAGGCAAAACTCCGTATGTGTACTATGTGGCAGAGGTATATCATACACAAACAATGTTTGATCTGCGCATTGCAAAGTATTATCAGGCAAAACTACGTATGTCTAATACATTAACATGTTATCAGGCAAAACCTTGTATGTCCTAGACATTGTAAATAAGAGGTTTATCAGGCAAAGCTATGTATGTCTTAGACATTGAACAGGCAAAATTATCTATGTCTTAGGCATTGAAAATTACTGATTTATAGGCAAAGCTATTTAGGTATATCCTACACATTACTGGTTTATTTAATAAGCAAGCATGTCCTAGACATTGCATATTAATAGTTTACGGAGCAACACTATGCATGTCTTATACATTAAAAATTATCCGTTCATCATGCAAACTAAGCTATAGATATCCTACACACAGCGCATTACTGATTTATCAGGCAAAACTACTGTATGCCCAAGACATTACATTTACTGATTTATTAGGCAAAACTATACATTGGATATTGCCTGTTTATGAGGCAAAATTACGTATGTCCTATCCTGGTTAATCAGTATGTCTTTGACATTGCAAATAATGGTCTATCAAGCCAGCATATTATTCTTTATGTCCTGGACATTGAAAATAACTGATTTTATATCACGAAAAACTATGTATGTCTTAGTCATTGCAAATTGCTTGTTTATCAGTCAAGCAAAATAGTATGACTCTCCTAGACATTGCAAATATCCTGTTTTTCAGGCAAAGCTCTGTATATCTTAGACATTGCAAATTGTCCCATTTGCCGAAATTAAAGTTGAATTGCTCGTTTAACGAAAGTACAACCATATGTGGAAGGGTCTTGAACAGACTACGATTTAATGCCCCTGTGTTACAACCGATTGTCTGGACTTTTCGCATTTATTACAACATATTCTGATTGACACCAACATGTATTTTTTTATAATTCCTTCTGACATTCATGTTTATTTGTTTTCCAGTAGTGTGATATTACAATTTTTGTTTATTATACTAGAAAACGAAAATAACTCACCCTTGTGTGTCTGATCTTTTCAGTAAAGGGAGGCCATGGCGACTGTAGATCTGAAAGCTCGACACTGATCAGAACGGTATTGAGGGTCCACAGAAGAAATGGTGGGCCAAATCTGTTGTATTGCCATGTCTGAGATCCAGGTGTGTTAAGAAGACCCTCAGTATTGGTTTGGCTAGATTCAATGGGAGATTTTGGCTGGGCACTAAAGACAGGACTGGATTCACCATTGGCGTCACCCTCATCATAATGCACCTCTGTCGAATGAGTCTTTAACGAGAGTTCGGCAAAGCCTTCGTTTTCAATGTCAGCTTGGAAGGATTCATTCTCTTGATGAATATTATGCATATCTGGCTTAGATTGGTCTGTATGTGTTGTAGATGACTGCGTCTCGGGGTCCACACCGGATGCCTTCACTAATGCTGCAGATATTGCATTCCGATTACCTTCATGTCGTTGTTGTCGTGTCGCAATTTGAAAAAAGTCATCGATACACAACGTTCCCTGAATTCGTGAAGTAGAATGTCCTGTGTTTCGGGAGGCATGTATCAAAGTTATACCATCCATATCTTTTATCATATTCGTGTGCCCACAACCCACTGAAAGATATTTGATTACGATTAAGTGGCCTTCCTGTGTAGCCGTTTCAACTGTCGTCCATCTATCATGATCTTCTTGGTTTGCATCTGCATTGTTAAAAAGTAAGAGTTCTACCATATCTCTGCTACCATTTAAACATGCTGCATGGAGCGTGTGGTTGCCACATTCAGTCCCTTCTTTCACATTTTGTCCTTGAGAAACTTGGAATTTCACTACTTCAATATGGTATCGCGATGTCAAGTTAGGTATATCTTGGTAACTTTAGTATTTACAGCTTTTTCCCATGACACATTGGAAAAGTTATAAACGACCTTCAAGAATCGCTACTTTCAGGGGTGTAAACCCAACGCTAAAACAGTTTACCTCATTAAATCGACGATTACACTCCAAGTTTATGATCAGGTAAAAACACGCATGTTTCAATCCAGCAGGCAAAACTCCGTATGTGTACTATGTGGCAGAGGTATATCATACACAAACAATGTTTGATCTGCGCATTGCAAAGTATTATCAGGCAAAACTACGTATGTCTAATACATTAACATGTTATCAGGCAAAACCTTGTATGTCCTAGACATTGTAAATAAGAGGTTTATCAGGCAAAGCTATGTATGTCTTAGACATTGAACAGGCAAAATTATCTATGTCTTAGGCATTGAAAATTACTGATTTATAGGCAAAGCTATTTAGGTATATCCTACACATTACTGGTTTATTTAATAAGCAAGCATGTCCTAGACATTGCATATTAATAGTTTACGGAGCAACACTATGCATGTCTTATACATTAAAAATTATCCGTTCATCATGCAAACTAAGCTATAGATATCCTACACACAGCGCATTACTGATTTATCAGGCAAAACTACTGTATGCCCAAGACATTACATTTACTGATTTATTAGGCAAAACTATACATTGGATATTGCCTGTTTATGAGGCAAAATTACGTATGTCCTATCCTGGTTAATCAGTATGTCTTTGACATTGCAAATAATGGTCTATCAAGCCAGCATATTATTCTTTATGTCCTGGACATTGAAAATAACTGATTTTATATCACGAAAAACTATGTATGTCTTAGTCATTGCAAATTGCTTGTTTATCAGTCAAGCAAAATAGTATGACTCTCCTAGACATTGCAAATATCCTGTTTTTTAGGCAAAGCTCTGTATATCTTAGACATTGCAAATTATCCCATTTGCCGAAATTAAAGTTGAATTGCTCGTTATCGTGTAACGAAAGTACAACCATATGTGGAAGGGTCTTGAACAGACTGCGATTTAATGCCAGCTGTGTTACAACCGATTGTCTGGACTTTTCGCATTTATTACAACATATTCTGATTGACACCAACATGTTTTTTTAATAATTCCTTCTGACTTTCATATTAATTTGTTTTCCAGTAGTGTGATATTACAAGTTTTGTTTATTACACTAGAAAACGAAAAACTTTAGTATTTACAGCTTTTTCCCATGACACATTGGAAAAGTTATAAACGACCTTCAAGAATCGCTACTTTCAGGGGTGTAAACCCAACGCTAAAACAGTTTACCTCATTAAATCGACGATTACACTCCAAGCTTATGATCAGGTAAAAACACGCATGTTTCAATCCAGCAGGCAAAACTCCGTATGTGTACTATGTGGCAGAGGTATATCATACACAAACAATGTTTGATCTGCGCATTGCAAAGTATTATCAGGCAAAACTACGTATGTCTAATACATTAACATGTTATCAGGCAAAACCTTGTATGTCCTAGACATTGTAAATAAGAGGTTTATCAGGCAAAGCTATGTATGTCTTAGACATTGAACAGGCAAAATTATCTATGTCTTAGGCATTGAAAATTACTGATTTATAGGCAAAGCTATTTAGGTATATCCTACACATTACTGGTTTATTTAATAAGCAAGCATGTCCTAGACATTGCATATTAATAGTTTACGGAGCAACACTATGCATGTCTTATACATTAAAAATTACCCGTTCATCATGCAAACTAAGCTATAGATAACCTACACACAGCGCATTACTGATTTATCAGGCAAAACTACTGTATGCCCAAGACATTGCATTTACTGATTTATCAGGCAAAACTATACATTGGATATTGCCTGTTTATGAGGCAAAATTACGTATGTCCTATCCTGGTTAATCAGTATGTCTTTGACATTGCAAATAATGGTCTATCAAGCCAGCATATTATTCTTTATGTCCTGGACATTGAAAATAACTGATTTTATATCACGAAAAACTATGTATGTCTTAGTCATTGCAAATTGCTTGTTTATCAGTCAAGCAAAATAGTATGACTCTCCTAGACATTGCAAATATCCTGTTTTTCAGGCAAAGCTCTGTATATCTTAGACATTGCAAATTATCCCATTTGCCGAAATTAAAGTTGAATTGCTCGTTATCGTGTAACGAAAGTACAACCATATGTGGAAGGGTCTTGAACAGACTGCGATTTAATGCCAGCTGTGTTACAACCGATTGTCTGGACTTTTCGCATTTATTACAACATATTCTGATTGACACCAACATGTTTTTTTAATAATTCCTTCTGACATTCATGTTTATTTGTTTTCCAGTAGTGTGATATTACAATTTTTGTTTATTACACTAGAAAACGAAAAACTTTAGTATTTACAGCTTTTTCCCATGACACATTGGAAAAGTTATAAACGACCTTGAAGAATCGCTACTTTCAGGGGTGTAAACCCAACGCTAAAACAGTTTACCTCATTAAATCGACGATTACACTCCAAGCTTATGATCAGGTAAAAACACGCATGTTTCAATCCAGCAGGCAAAACTCCGTATGTGTACTTTGTGGCAGAGGTATATCATACACAAACAATCTTTGATCTGCGCATTGCAAAGTATTATCAGGCAAAACTACGTATGTCTAATACATTAACATGTTATCAGGCAAAACCTTGTATGTCCTAGACATTGTAAATAAGAGGTTTATCAGGCAAAGCTATGTATGTCTTAGACATTGAACAGGCAAAATTATCTATGTCTTAGGCATTGAAAATTACTGATTTATAGGCAAAGCTATTTAGGTATATCCTACACATTACTGGTTTATTTAATAAGCAAGCATGTCCTAGACATTGCATATTAATAGTTTACGGAGCAACACTATGCATGTCTTATACATTAAAAATTACCCGTTCATCATGCAAACTAAGCTATATATATCCTACACACAGCGCATTACTGATTTATCAGGCAAAACTACTGTATGCCAAATACATTGCATTTACTGATTTATCAGGCAAAACTATACAATGGATATTGCCTGTTTATGAGGCAAAATTACGTATGTCCTATCCTGGTTAATCAGTATGTCTTTGACATTGCAAATAATGGTCTATCAAGCCAGCATATTATTCTTTATGTCCTGGACATTGAAAATAACTGATTTTATATCACGAAAAACTATGTATGTCTTAGTCATTGCAAATTGCTTGTTTATCAGTCAAGCAAAATAGTATGACTCTCCTAGACATTGCAAATATCCTGTTTTTCAGGCAAAGCTCTGTATATCTTAGACATTGCAAATTATCCCATTTGCCGAAATTAAAGTTGAATTGCTCGTTATCGTGTAACGAAAGTACAACCATATGTGGAAGGGTCTTGAACAGACTGCGATTTAATGCCAGCTGTGTTACAACCGATTGTCTGGACTTTTCGCATTTATTACAACATATTCTGATTGACACCAACATGTTTTTTAATAATTCCTTCTGACATTCATGTTTATTTGTTTTCCAGTAGTGTGATATTACAATTTTTGTTTATTACACTAGAAAACGAAAAAATTACTCACCCTTGTGTGTCTGATCTTTTCAGTAAAGGGAGGCCATGGCGACTGTAGATCTAAAAGCTCGACACTGACCAGAACGGTATTAAGGGTCCACAGAAGACATTGTGGACCAAATCTGTTGTATTGCCATGTCTGAGGTCCGGGTGTGTTAAGAAGACCCTCAGTATTGGTTTGGCTAGATTCATTGGGAGATTTTGGCTGGGCACCAAAGACAGGACTGGATTCACCATTGGCGTCACCCTCATCATAATGCATCTCTGTCGAATGAGTCTTTAACGAGAGTTCGGCAAAGCCTTCGTTTTCAATGTCAGCTTGGAAGGATTCATTCTCTTGATGAATATTATGCATATCTGGCTTAGATTGGTCTGTATGTGTTGTAGATGACTGCGTCTCGGGGTCCACACCGGATGCCTTCACTAATGCTGCAGATATTGCATTCCGATTACCTTCATGTCGTTGTTGTCGTGTCGCAATTTGAAAAAAGTCATCAATACACCACGTTCCCTGAATTCGTGAAGTAGAATGTCCTGTGTTTCGGGAAGCATGTATCAAAGTTATACCATCCATATCTTTCATCGTATTCGTGTGCCCACAACCCACTGAAAGATATTTGATTACGATTAAGTGGCCTTCCTGGGTAGCCGTTTCAACTGTCGTCCATCTATCATGATCTTCTTGGTTTGCATCTGCATTGTTAAAAAGTAAGAGTTCTACCATATCTCTGCTACCATTTAAACATGCTGCATGGAGCGTGTGGTTGCCACATTCAGTCCCTTCTTTCACATTTTGTCCTTGAGAAACTTGGAATTTCACTACTTCAATATGGTATCGCGATGTCAAGTTAGGTATACCTTGGTAACTTTAGTATTTACAGCTTTTTCCCATGACACATTGGAAAAGTTATAAACGACCTTCAAGAATCGGTGCTTTCGGGGGTGAAAACCAAATGCTAAAACAGTTTGCCTTATTAAATCGACGATTACACTCCAAGCTTATGATCAGGTAAAAACACGCATGTTTCAATCTAGCAGGCAAAACTCCGTATGTGTACTATGTGGCAGAGGTATATCATACACAAACAATGTTTGATCTGCGCATTGCAAAGTATTATCAGGCAAAACTACGTATGTCTAATACATTAATATGTTATCAGGCAAAACCTTGTATGTCCTAGACATTGTAAATAAGAGGTTTATCAGGCAAAGCTATGTATGTCTTAGACATTGAACAGGCAAAATTATCTATGTCTTAGGCATTGAAAATTACTGATTTATAGGCAAAGCTATTTAGGTATATCCTACACATTACTGGTTTATTTAATAAGCAAGCATGTCCTAGACATTGCATATTAATAGTTTACGGAGCAACACTATGCATGTCTTATACATTAAAAATTACCCGTTCATCATGCAAACTAAGCTATAGATATCCTACACACAGCGCATTACTGATTTATCAGGCAAAACTACTGTATGCCCAAGACATTGCATTTACTGATTTATCAGGCAAAACTATACATTGGATATTGCCTGTTTATGAGGCAAAATTACGTATGTCCTATCCTGGTTAATCAGTATGTCTTTGACATTGCAAATAATGGTCTATCAAGCCAGCATATTATTCTTTATGTCCTGGACATTGAAAATAACTGATTTTATATCACGAAAAACTATGTATGTCTTAGTCATTGCAAATTGCTTGTTTATCAGTCAAGCAAAATAGTATGACTCTCCTAGACATTGCAAATATCCTGTTTTTCAGGCAAAGCTCTGTATATCTTAGACATTGCAAATTATCCCATTTGCCGAAATTAAAGTTGAATTGCTCGTTATCGTGTAACGAAAGTACAACCATATGTGGAAGGGTCTTGAACAGACTGCGATTTAATGCCAGCTGTGTTACAACCGATTGTCTGGACTTTTCGCATTTATTACAACATATTCTGATTGACACCAACATGTTTTTTAATAATTCCTTCTGACATTCATGTTTATTTGTTTTCCAGTAGTGTGATATTACAATTTTTGTTTATTACACTAGAAAACGAAAAAATTACTCACCCTTGTGTGTCTGATCTTTTCAGTAAAGGGAGGCCATGGCGACTGTAGATCTAAAAGCTCGACACTGATCAGAACGGTATTAAGGGTCCACAGAAGACATTGTGGACCAAATCTGTTGTATTGCCATGTCTGAGGTCCGGGTGTGTTAAGAAGACCCTCAGTATTGGTTTGGCTAGATTCATTGGGAGATTTTGGCTGGGCACCAAAGACAGGACTGGATTCACCATTGGCGTCACCCTCATCATAATGCATCTCTGTCGAATGAGTCTTTAACGAGAGTTCGGCAAAGCCTTCGTTTTCAATGTCAGCTTGGAAGGATTCATTCTCTTGATGAATATTATGCATATCTGGCTTAGATTGGTCTGTATGTGTTGTAGATGACTGCGTCTCGGGGTCCACACCGGATGCCTTCACTAATGCTGCAGATATTGCATTCCGATTACCTTCATGTCGTTGTTGTCGTGTCGCAATTTGAAAAAAGTCATCAATACACAACGTTCCCTGAATTCGTGAAGTAGAATGTCCTGTGTTTCGGGAGGCATGTATCAAAGTTATACCATCCATATCTTTCATCATATTCGTGTGCCCACAACCCACTGAAAGATATTTGATTACGATTAAGTGGCCTTCCTGTGTAGCCGTTTCAACTGTCTTACCCTTATGGAACAAACACAGTGTTACCACAGTGTGTTCACATAGTTGACTATGTGTAAACTATGTGTTAACTATGTGGTCACAGTGTTGTCACAGTGTGAGACTTCAGATCACATAGTTAATCACATAATTGCCCACATAGTTGGGTAACAAACACAGTGTTACCACAGTGTGTTCACATAGTTGACTATGTGTAAACTATGTGTTAACTATGTGGTCACAGTGTTGTCACAGTGTTGTCACAGTGTGAGACTTCAGATCACATAGTTAATCACATAATTGCCCACATAGTTGGGTAACAAACACAGTGTTACCACAGTGTTTTCACATAGTTGACTATGTGTAAACTATGTGGTCACAGTGTGAGACTTCAGATCACATAGTTAATCACATAATTGCCCACATAGTTGGGTAACAAACACAGTGTTACCACAGTGTGTTCACATAGTTGACTATGTGTAAACTATGTGGACACAGTGTTAGACTTCAGATCACATAGTTAATCACATAATTGCCCACATAGTTGGGTAACAAACACAGTGTTACCACAGTGTGTTCACATAGTTGACTATGTGTAAACTATGTGGACACAGTGTTAGACTTCAGATCACATAGTTAATCATAATTGTCCACATAGTTGGGCAACAAACACAGTGTTGCCACAGTGTGTTCACATAGTTGACTATGTGTAAACTATGTGGTCACAGTGTGAGACTCAGATCACATAGTTAATCACATAATTGCCCACATAGTTGGGTAACAAACACAATGTTACCACAGTGTGTTCACTTAGTTGACTATGTGTAAACTATGTGGACACAGTGTTAGACTTCAGATCACATAGTTAATCACAAATTTTGCTCACATAGTTGGGTAACAAACACAGTGTTACCACAGTGTGTTCACATAGTTGACTATGTGTAAACTATGTGGTCACAGTGTTAGACTTCAGATCACATTGTTAATCACATAATTGCCCACATAGTTGGGTAACAAACACAGTGTTACCACAGTAAGTTCTTCAATCATACCCGAGAAAAATTGAACAAGCAAGAACAAGGGTCTTCAAGCTCGCGCAGGGCGGGGGGGAGCAGGGAGGAGTACTAAACTTGAAAAATTGTTTGATGCACTATTCCCAATACAATCTCCATTTAGTTTTTAATTTACACTGAAATTTTGCCGGTAATTTTGATATTTGATGAGTTTTTTATTTTCTTTTAAGATCATCATCGCAATGGATAAACTATCAGTAAAGGCTATAACGTTAATAGAGTTATAGATCTATACTAGATATCCGGAACTCTTCGGTAAATCTCGGCCTCGGAAATCTATTTTCGGCGAGGCATGCTAGCGCGCTAGTGTAATACATGTGCGTTTCAAATTCACTCGCTAAAGCTCACCGACGCCCGTTACAGTTTATCGCTTCATCCAATATTTACGCCCGTTAGAATCTGATCTTACTGCACTTTGTCTTAATCTTCTTGAATTGATAAGGATATCAACCATGTGCGTCTTAGTACACTGGGTGGAAACAAGGAACTGTTACTTCTAGCGATTTTGTAACAAACAAAAAGATGTCGGTCAACTCGGTGGACCCGAAGTTTGAGGGCCTGGTGGAGTCCGGAACCCCGCAGAGAAACGGCCGAAACATTGGCTGGGATGTGGAAGGCCAAGGTGTTAGTGGCCAGTGGTAAATATACATTATTATATCCTGATTTGTACCTAATATGTAATTATTTATGCTCTCCCTTTGTCCAGGGGTAATTGCCGAAGAACCGTATGTATATAGATCTATAGGCTATGTGGTGCTCGACTAGCCTGGAGCCCGGTGGGGTCACTCACCCGCAGAGGGGGACGCATATGACCGTTACCACAAATGCAAGTAACCCCCTATTGCAGTCAATTTCAAGGACATTTTGTGAAATTTACCCCCCTATTTTCACGCAAAACAAGGACAAAATTGCGGTAAAATGGTACCTTGAAACACCCCTAATTATAATATTGTAACTGTAAGGACACTTTTTGTCCATTTCGAAAACTTACCCCTATTTACCATATTTCAAGGACAGGGAATTTATACCCTTTCCTCATTAGAGGAAATTGCAACACAGGCGTCAGAGTGCTCAGTCCTTATAGATGACCAAGAGCCATGTCATACTGATACAATAATCCAAAAGAACTTTATTTTTCATGAAAAATACGAAAAGTACAATTCTTTGTAAAAATAAATGTAGAGTTGTCCACATAAAGATACAGAGCATGATGAGCGCGCAGTCTGCGGCTGGTGACTCGGCGACGGATTTTACTTCCCGTGATCGTTCTCCCCTTTTTCCTGACCCCCATTTCCATCAGATCGAGGACGGAGAGCACCCCTATTTTCACTACTTCGAGGAGTGTTCTGTCCGCGGACGTTCCGTGAAATTGACCCCTTTTCCCGCGATTTTGGTAACGGTCATGCGGTCCCTAAGTCATATTGAGTGACCCCACCGGGGCCTGGACGCGTCTGAAACTGAAAGTCATGATTTAATTTAACCCACATGACCCAGGGAACTCCCGCCTGCGTAGCGGGCGGGAGTTTCCTGGCCTGGGTTACTATGAATTTAGCTCTACATAGTACTCTACGTAGTGGTAGGGTTACTCCCCACTGACACCTGGGATCACGAGCTATATTCACCCACGTACTGGTACAAAACCTGAAACTTTCGCCCCCAAGATTTCTACTTTCCCTCTAAATCTAGCCCTAAAACATGTAGGCCTACCTGTCATGGGGTTCAACTTATTTTCCAAGTGAAGTAGATTACCGGGTGTAACATTTCTGCGATATTGATTTCATTTTTAAAGAAGAATTCATAAAAAAACGAATCGCGCGATTTGCGTGGTGTCGCCAAGCGAAAGACAACGAAATCAAGATGGCGACATAAACACGGCCGTAAGCTCTTTCCATCTTTTCTACTAGCCAGGAGGCTTCTAAAGAGTAAAAAATCATTTACTAATACTATACTAACGTAGTCTTGAGGAAGCAATGATGATGATTTTTTTTAGATATGTCCCCGGGGGGGGCACTCAGTATATAATGCATAGTGGGTATGTGCCGCGGAGGGGACCCCCATTTTCACACTCAAATTTCCGTTCCAAGGCATAGCATTTTTGTCTTATTGAGAAAAAGAACAGAGAAAGCCGCTCCAAGGCATAGCATTTTCTTATCGTGAAAAGCGAAGAAAGAAATCCGCTCCAAAGCTTCGCATATTTTCCGTTACGCCGTTCCGGTCGCATTGATCTGCTACAATGAGCCAAAATTTTGGTGAAAAGCGGCCGCTGAGCGAGGTCCGACCATTGCCTCTGTGCTAGCGCACCCGGCGCCCGTGCTGCCGGGCTTGCTGTATGCACGTATGCCCGTTCCATGGGGATGCATATGCGCACTCACATGCAGGCGACTCGTTCCAAGGACCCCCGTTTTCACAAACGTAGTTCCGAAGCCCGTTCCGAGGACCCTCCTTTTTACAATTAGCCCGCTCCGAGGCCCCTCCTTTTTACAATTAGCCTGCTCCGAGGCCCCCGTTTTTTGTCTCGCCCGCGGCACACCCCCACCACTTTTTTGGTCGAGTGCCCCCCCCCCCCCCCGGGGATATGTCATATACTTCTTCATCATTGACGTCTTGACACTCTCTCCATAGTGTCTTAAGCGAAGGACCAAAACAAAGATGGATTTCCCTAGAAAATCCATCTTTTTAAACCAAAATCACAAGAATTCTATTAATTCTATTCATTCTTACACCTTCCTACGCCTAATGTGTAGGGAGGTGTTAAATATTATTATATAAAAATATAAAATTTAGAGATGAAAATTCTTATTCAACAAATCTTAAAATTTATTTCGTGATCATAAATAATTTATATGAATTATTTATAATGAAAATATAAATTTTAATGGGTTAGTTAATGATTTGTTAAATAAGAATTTTCATCTCTAAATTGTTAAGACGGGATTGCTTTCCGGAAGTACGTCATACATAAGCGTTTCAAGGGTCGACGCTATTGTATTTCCATTGTTTACATGTGGAACGGGGGGTCTACGCGGCATCAGTTAGGTAAGAAATCTTCATTTTTTTATATTTTTTATAATAATATTGAATGAATAGAATTCTTGTGATTTTGGAAGAAGATGGATTTTCTAGGGAAATCCATCTTTGTTTTGGTCCTTCGCTTAAGACACTATGGAGAGAGTGTCAAGACGTCAATGATGAAGAAGTATATGACATATCTAAAAAAAATCATCATCATTGCGTCCTCAAGACTAATACTAACGTATCTTATGGTGTGTTTATGCTTCCATTGCGAGGACAGAATCAGCGATTTCAAACGTCGATTCAAAACGCCGATCGTAAACGTGGTTCTGGGAGTGCTGTTTATGCTTAACTTTTCAGAGCATATCATGATCTCCAGCTGGCTTCGCATCGTAAAGCGAGGTCAAATTGGGCGCGCCTTTTTTCAAAAGTTTTTTTTTTCCGATTGTTGTTTTACGTAGAGATAACAAGGAGCAATGCGACTGTATTTGCCAGCGGATTTTCATCTCACCGGAAGCATGTACCAAATGACGTCATTTAAACACGTTTATGATCGTGGTTCTGTTTATACTTCCCCAGAAAGCCTGATTCTGGTCAAACAACGTTTACAAACGCACCTTTTTGTGAGTTTACGATCGGCGTTTTGAAACAGCGTTTAAATGAAAGTAAGCATGGACGCAACCGTGTTTTGGACTAATCACGTTTGGAAACGCTGATTCTGGCCTGAAAAGTGGAAGCATAAACACGGCCTTACTCTCACCTAGCCAGGCGGCTTCTAGTTCTAGAGAGTAAAAATCAGTTACTAACGTAATAGTCAGGCAGCATATGTCCTCTACTTCGAAAAATTGGCTAAGTCTGATTTTTCACTTTTGTGTGATTGGTGACATCATAAAGAACAACTTCCAACTTGGTGACAAATTTCTAATGGTCATCTTGACCATGTGAGGGGTCAAAATTGGGTCAATAGTGGTCAATTTTTGGAATTACCCTGAATGTGTTGAGTCATATATCAAATTGTTTGTCTGGTTATACTGAACAAAAAAGTGTACACAATCATATACTCTTGACCTCCCATTAAAAAGTTATGCCCGGAAATGTCAAGAGGTCAACGAACTTTCGTTACATTGTATATTATATGGCAAATTACACTGAAGGTGATAAAAAACTAATATTTTCGTTTTTTTCTGCTTTGCATGTGTGTACTTTTTTATTTTTTATTTTCATAAGTTCATCTTCAGAAGTCGTCATCCAGAAGATATTAAGGGTCAAGACAAGGTCAGGGAAAGGTCAAGAGGTCAACAAACTTTCATTGGTAGCCAAAATACACTATAAAAGCGGTTTGAATTTAGAAGTAGGTCCTTCATTTTGAAAAGTCTCTAAGAAGACATTATCCATTAAATAAAAAGGGGGTAAAATGTGCTCATTTAGGAACAAAATAGATAAACAGTGATAGACGTCGAATAGTTTGAGTGTGGTATCATGGTTTATTGCAGGAATACCTTGAAACGACTTGACAAAACCTATAAAAATCGTATTATCTTCATGACGTTATAAGTGCAACCAGCTCTTTTCGAGTTGCTTGATTTAGGAACTCAATTCAAGTTCTTTTCATTTCCAATTTACCGGTCTTTGATATGTAAAGAAACATTTCATCCATTCGCTTTGTACAGAATATTTTAATCAACAGAAAATATTTTAATGTACTGGGGTATATGTGTAATACTATGCTAATAAACACATCGATTGATCAGTGCTCCCAACTCCAAAAAAAAGATGCCCAACATCTTATTTGACTTAACTTACGAATAAGATAATGAGGTTAGGATTGAGGATGATATGATAAGTTGGGCTCCAATTGTTCCTTGATTAATTGGAACGAGTGACGGTTATATTATTTCTAACAAAGAGGCAACATTTTTCAGGCATGCTCATTGTAGTCGTTAGTGTCCATTATGCCGATGTGATATATTCTGACCATTTCTGGAGCCCAAAAGGACTGCACAAAGATATTTCTGATTGTGCTGTCATTAACACGGCTTTTAGGCCTACTATTTTATCAAGTGTTTATCAAGTTTTTTTTTCCAGAGCATACAACGTGAATCTAAACTTAATACCTGTTCTCACGATAGTGATATGCATTGGTGCTGATTGCTGACTACCTGGATGTTGCCAGAAAGAATAATCACATCAAATTTCATTGAAGTAAAGCACGGCCAGCATGCCGCAGCGGGCGGAGGTGGCAGCGGCCCCCAGAAATTGTGAAAACTTGCATATTTTTTTACTGAAAGATACATAATAATTGACCAAAAGTATGCACGAAATCTATAAATTTCTCTTTACAATATGCAAAAGCGGCCCCGATGATTAGCTCAGAACAGCACAACAGCAGAATTGTGTAGTCTTTCTTTGCTCCAGAGATCGAGTAATGGTCAGGATATATCACATCAGCATAATAATTGACATACACTTCTACAATACGCATGCCTGCATGATTTTGCCTCTTTGTCAGAAATAATATAACCGTCACACATTTTGAATTAATTAAGGAGCAATTGGAGCCCAACTTATAATATCATCCTCAATCCAAACCTCATAATCTTATTCTTAAATTAATCCAAATGACATGTTATGCATCTTTCTTAGGAGCTGGGGCACTGGTCAATCGATGTTTATTCTGTTAACATAGTATTACACTTATACCCTACTACAATACAATAATTTCTGTTGATTGAAATATTCTGACAAAGCAATGAAGGAAATGTTTCTTTACATATCAAAGACTAAATTGAAAATGAATTGAACTTAAATTGATTTCCTTCAAAAAGAAACTCGGAAAGAGCTGGTTGCACTTATTACATCATGAAGATGATAAGATTTTAAGGGCATAAGGGTTTGTCAAGTTGTTTCAAGGTATTCCTGCAATACCATGATACCACACTAAACGCATTCGACGTCTATCTCTGTTAATCTATTTTGTTCCTAAATAAGCATCTTAATTTATTTTGATGTTATAGATACAGACTTTTCAAAATAAAGAACCCATAAAAAATGAGACTTCTACGATTCTAGTAGCTTTTAGTGTATTTTAGCTACATGTTGACCTTTTGACCTTTCCCTGACCTTGTCTTGACCCTAATATCTTCTGGATAAGGACCTCTGAAGGTGAACTTATTAAAATCGAAATTAAAAAAAGTACAAACATGAAAAAGAAAAGAAAGAATCCCCCGGAAAATAGCTTTCTTAACACCTTCAGTGTAATTTACCATATATACAATGTAACGAAAGTTCGTTGACCTTTTACTATTTCCGGTCATAACTTTTTTACGGGAGGTCAAGAGTATATGATTGTGTACACTTTTTTGTTCAGTATAACCAGACAAACAATTCGATGTATAACTCGACACAATCGGGGCAATTCCAAAAATTGACCCCTATTGACCCCATTTTGACCCCTCACATGGTCAAGATGACCATTAGAAATTTGTCACCAAGTTGAAAGTTGATCCTTGTGATGTCACCAGTCACATAAAAGTGAAAAATCAGACTTAGCCAATTTGTCGAAGTAGCCGGTAAATCATGACATATGCTGCCTGACTATAACGTTACTCTCATCCGAAGCCAGGTCTTCTCATTGACCCACACGACGGAAGCCAAACCACCTGAAACTTTCACCCCCAAGATTTCTACTTTCCTTAATAGAAAAGATCTAGGCCTAAATCATGTACATTGAAAAAACTTCATTTCCGACATTTCTACGCTCTCGTTATTTTTGAACAAGAATTCATAAAAAAAAATTGGGGGAAATATTGTGAAAAGACGGAAGAGACTTGCCCGATGTTTACGCCGCCATCTTACTTCCTATTGTTCTTCGCCAACGTTACCCGACGCACGCGTCTATGAGAAGGAAGACCTGGCTTCGTATGAGAGTAACCTTACGTTAGTAAATGATTTTTACTCTCTAGAAGCCGCCTGGCTACTCTCACCCACGTTACGCGACTCAAGCGTCCGTATCGTGGGTGAAGAACAATAGAAAACAAGATGGCGGTGTAAACATCGGGCAAGTCTCTTTTTTTTCATGACAATTTTTCATTTTTTTAATGAATTCTTGTCTAAAAATAAAATCCATAGCATAGAAATGTCGGAAATGAAGTTGTATCCCAGGTACATGATTTAGGGCTAGATCTTTTAGAGAGAAAGTAGAAATCTCGGGGGCAAAAGTTTCAGGTTTTGGCTGCCTACATGCACATGTATACAATAGAAGCCCTGGCTTCGTATGAGAGTAAGCTACGTTAGTAAATGATTTTTACTCTCTAGAAGCCTCCTGGCTAGACTGGATTAGCATTACATCGGCTAATTAACAAATTTGGGGACAAATTTAATGATGTGAAAGATTCTTACTAGTTTTAAATAATAATTATCTTATTTAGATCTACTGAAAAATATGTCTACAACTCAAAATAGTTTGTGTGTACAGAATTAAGATAAAATTATTTACGTCTATAACTTAAAAACTGGTGTCTGAATTCTGATTTGATAACTTGTCTATACTCTGTAGTAATAATTCTAATAATGCTAAAACCCCATTTTTACAATGCATTTCATAAATGGCTCTTTGAAATTACTCTGATTATTTATGTCTGTCCTTAATGTGCCTGTCCCTTACAGAAAAAAAAGCTGATGTACTAAAGAAAGAGAAGGAGTCTCTAAACACCGCAACCAGAGTAGATGAGGCTATGGATGAGTCTGATGCCACAGATGAGGACATGGAGGATGAGGCTTCAACCTCAAAAAAAGATGTGAGAAAGAGGGTACGTTGAAACTTTACATTCAACTTAAATTTTTAAGACGTGCATGGATCAGGAAATTTTGAAGCATACTAGCCAGGAAATTTAGTCCAAAGTGATAAGTGTTTACCTGAAGCAGGCCAGACTTTATTCTGTGATTTGCAAAAAAAAAAATGACTTATACATAACTTGATATCGCTGCCAGTGGTGATTCAAAAAATTGCTCTTAAATTTCTACTTGAAAAAAAAAATTGATGGAATTGGAAAGTATTGGTGGTACTACTTCAATAAAAGAAAATTCATTAGAAAAACTAAAAATAATGATACACTTATGAATTTTGTCTGGATTCCTAGTCTAGATACAGAATTGCATTGGATTTGCACATGACCGCGTACCCAGGTGTCGCAAATTTGAACTCAGAAGATATGCGAGACTTAAATGTGAGTGGCGCGGCGCGGTCACCCCAAAAAATCGTAGCTGGATGGTCTTGAAAAATGTTGAGCGAGGGAGGGGGGCTACATTAAATTTTAATTTTAAAAATTCTAAACATATTCCATATCTGTTCATATTTTATTTCCATTTTTGGTTGCAGGTTGGGAAAGCTGACAGATCTGCTATGGCAGAGCTTCTAAAGAAGAAAAAGACTGAAGACCAGCGGAACCATAAAGGTCAGTTTAAAAGTTTATTATTTACGGCAAGATTCTGTGGCCAATTAAATGAAAAATCATGACCAGAAAACAAAATTCTCATATGTCCAGAAAGAGTATCTTCTCCAGAGCATTGCATTCATGCTTTTGGTGCAAATAGAATTTTACATCACAACAAAGAATACCTCTTAATTATCGAAGGTTAAACATATACCACATAAAAATTGTATCTGAAATTATGATGGAGTAGATGCTCTTTCAGGACATACATCTATATGAGATGAGAGTTATGTTTTCCGGACATGCTTTTTCATTAAATTGGTGATTTTTTTAAATGTTAAAGTTTTTTTCTGACTCTCTTGGTATATCATTGTAGGATATTGGCACTCTAAATGGATGAATTTCCATTGCTAGACCTGGCATATCAACATTCACAAATAACACTGTGGCTCACACACAGATTTGCATTATGGTAAATTCTAGTAGAAGGGGCTATGAAATGATGTGTCTGAGGATATATCCACCGCAAAAATAAAAAAATCACTTTAAATTTTTGAAAAAATTGCATTTTGGCCAATTCATATCGTCTGTGATGTCATAAAATCATATTCTAAAAAAAAATCTCTGTTCTTTAATGATATTTATCAAACCTTCACTGATATATTTCTCAATTTTTTTTTGTTTCTTATTACAACCAATTATTCATCAGGGTGAACTTCCCCTTTGATAGCTTTTACATTTTCTTGTGTATTTTGCCAAGAATGATTGTCTCTGCGTGAATCTACAAATGAATTCAGAATATCACAATTACTGTAAATAGGAAGATGCTCTGTAATTTCTCATATTACCAAGCTTGTCAATAATTTCAAGGCGGAGGGTTAGGGTGAATCTCCCTGAAAGAGAAACTACATGTACTAGAATAGCACAGTCTCTCCAAATGGTAATCTACGGTGAAAATAAGTTTTTGATGTGGAAACAAAAACAAACTAACAGAAAACGGAGGAAAAGGACACCGACTTTGATTTGAATCTACGTAACCATAGAAAACATTTTAATGTTTTAAGTAAGTGATTGATCTTCACAAATGTCTTGTCATTTTACATTTTACAATGATGCTGCCTGTCACCGGTACAATTTCTTCCAGAGCGGCGGACCAAAAAAATTAGAAATTCACAGAGTCAAAGGCTTAGACAATCAACCAGTTTAAGAACTTAATTTCCTTTAAGTCACTTCCTTGTCATTTCATAAGATATTTTCAATCAAGTAGGACTATAGAAATAAGATTACCGAGCCTGAAATCTTGATTTTCTTGCTTTAACTTATCCGCCCCTAATATTATAATCCTGTTTCATGGGTATGCATGGTTTTTTTGTTGTGTTTGTGACTCTTAGATACTCCACTGCAGCTGAGTAACCAACAGTCACAAACAGACGGAACTTGACTTGGCTTTAATTAATATTTATATATGATGTAGAGTCTTTGATAAAAGTTTGAGACTTTGAGCCAGTTTTTGTGTCCTTTCATTTTCTTATATTCAGCACACACAACAAGCATGACAACAATTTCCCTGCACTTCCACGGACCAAGTACGTGCACGCATGGGCCAGAAGCTGAAAGATGTCCGTGCATCTCGAAGACGTGCAGAAAAGCAGGTTTAAGTGTGATACCTTTTTTTTTGTTTGGAAATAAGCCTTAATATTGCCTCATACGAGTCATTAAAAAACCCATTTTATTCTGATCATGGGTATATATTACACGAAAATGTCTTTCATGTATTATGACATGTCTGCTAATACAGCCAACTCAGGTTTATATAGTGTGTGCTTTCAAAATTTATCATGACATGCCAACTCCTGCTTTATCACCTTGTGATATTCATCAAACTCAGATTGATATATTTTTATATTTATACTATGACAAATCATTTTCTTGCCATGTGCCTTCCGTTTGATACTGTTTCCAAGTTCCAACTAATACAAAGGAATACTTATATGCAGCTATATGGACGCTAGTATATGCACTTCATGCAAGAGATTTGTGGACATTTTTTGGCTCTTGTTCATATTTTTCTGATATTTGTATATAGGTGTGAAAAGGCAAAATATATGCAAAGTGTTCTTATTTTTGAAAAATAAATGTTGGTTACTTGTTCCTGTTTCGAAATTTCACAACTCTCTGTGATGGTAGGGATTTGCTTTACTACATGTATAGGCGTTGCTTTTCCGACTACGGCGGCGTCGTCGTCAACATTGAAATCTTAACCAAGGTTAAGTTTTTGAAATGTCATAACTTAGGAGTTAGGAAGTATATGGACCTAGTTCATGAAACTTGGACATAAGTGTAACGAAGTATCACTGATCATCTTGCATGAGTGTCCAGGTTGAATGATCAAGTTCATTTAGGGTCTAAGTTTTTTTATGTCATAACTTTAAAAATATAAGGGCCTATTTTATGAAACTTGTACAAAAGTTAAATTGCTGATAATCTTACATTAGTGTCAGCCTGTCAGGTCACATGATCAAAGTCAAAGGTCACAGCACTGAAACCTGAACTGTTAATTTTTTTAACTGTCATCATCATGATCCTATTTCATGAACTTGAACATAAGGGTAATCAAGTACCACTGACAATGAGTTTCAGGTCACATTGTCAAGGCCAATGATCATTTATGGTCAATAAAATTTGACCATGTTTGGTTATCAAAATTGAAATCTTTAACCAAAGTTTTTGAGATGTCATCTTAACTTTGGAATTTTATAGACCTAGTTTAGGAAAATTGGACATGAGTATTTAAAGCCTGTGTATAGCTTTGGTAAAGGGTCAATAATGTGATTGATAATCGAATATCATCTAATATGACAGTCTTACTGAAGCGTAGAGACCGTTAGATATTTTTCCAACTGCACTTCTCTGAGAAAATTTCAAATATTCAAATCTTGGATATATAGCGCCCTCTCTCGGCGATGCTTGTTTTAAATTTAAAAAATGGGCATTCAAGCGCTTATTTTATAAATTTAGTGATGAGATATCCAAAAGTTACAAAGAACATATCTTGAAAGTTTAAGCCCATTCCATGATTTGGAATAGGATTTAATTGAAAGACAAAAACGCACAGATATTTTAATTTGATCGGGTGACCCGATCAAGTTAAATTTCCATGTAAAATTGCAAAATTTATCCTGTAAAACACATTTTCATTTCATATCCTCCACATCATAACTGTTATAGGGCATATCCATTCATATTAGCTAGCAATGAATTGGAATAGTGATAGGTGCATTTTGGTGGATTTACCAAAACTATACACAAGCTTTAAGTTTCACTTATCATCTTGCATGAGTTTTAGGTCACATGATTAAGGTCAAAGGTCACTTAGGGTCAATGAACTGTGACCATGCTCGAGATATTTTTTTAAATGTCATAACTTTGAAAGATTATGGATCTGGTTCATGAAACTTGGATATAAGGGTAATCAAGTATCATTGATAGTCTTGCACTAGTTTTTAGTCAAATGATTAAGGTCAAATGTCATTTAACTTTGACTATGTTGGGAGTAATTTTAGAAATGTCTTCATAACTTTGAAAGTAAACTTGAACATTAGGGTTATCAAGTATCACTGTTTTTATTCAAAGTCAGCATTGTTGCTATATTGAATTGCGTGACGCAGGCGAGACTGTCAGAGGCGTTCCACTTGTTTGTTTTTTTCAAGTAACCTTTTCTTTTAAGGTTAAACAGGTTATTTTAGTTCGGTGTTTTCATCACTTGTAACCTTGCAAATCTTGTTTCGAATGAAGATACTTGCATTTGAATGAAAGAACAACCTCAAAGATAAATTTGTCAGAATATAGACTCATAAATGTTAGATACCTTAAAGGGGTACATATCAAAATAAATATAGTAAAATCCACCGAGCAAAACGCTGAAAATCTGACAGCAAATAGTGAAGTTATAGAATTTCAAGCTTAGCAATATTTTGTGAAAATAGTCATATGCAAGTCATCATGAATGTGCAATAGGTTGACTAATGATGTCATGTCCCCACCTTCCTTTTTCTTATTTTATTTAATAAAATCATGATCATTTCATATTTTCCTACATGTGTACACGACATGTCTCCCTTGTAACAAAATAAGTTGGCACAATGATTTTCTTACAAACTAAATCAGTTGTCAATCCAATTTTTGTAATTATATTTGGTGACAAAATTTGACTAAATATAATTTTTTGAAATAAAATACAAAAGATTACGTGGGGATATCATCAGCTTGCTCATTGCATATTCATGAAGACATGCATAGCACTGTTTTGCCCTAGTAATGCAAAAGTTAAAAATGTAATGACTTTGTCATCCTTGTCAGATTTTTATGAAATTTTCAGTATTTTGTTTGTCTCATTTTACTTTATTTGTTAAAATTGTATTATGTCAGCCTGGAGTACCCCCTTAATATGTTTACATTTAAGAAATATTTCATACCAGGCTTGTTTTCCCAAACAATTTCATTCCACAACGTATGTTTACTTGTGAAAATCGAGGAGAAAAATTCATGTTTGTATTCACTGTGCTGGTATTTATGACCCAGTTATTTTCATGTTGCTTTTATTTTATACTGTTTATTAAACTGAACGAAATGAATTTTTTCATTTTTTATTTCTAATTATATTTTCTCGTGTCTTGTGGATTGCTCTCCCTACTCTTCAGATTGGGACCAAAGCACAATGTCTACCATGATACAACCACCCAAGTACCTACAGCCAGTGACAACAGACAAATTCTCAAATCAATTATGTTGTGATCAGGAGGATGGAAATTTTTAGTGTTGATTTTTTTTTTCTTTTTTTACAACTGGGTATGCAAAATGATGAAAGATATATTCTAAAATTTGATTTGAATTGGTGACACTATTATTAGCTTCCACTCCTATTGAGATCAGCACTAATTGGCAATGATGGTATACTTTTGTGGTCAAGATTGCGGGACACTGTGCTTCGTTCCAGTTGGCCTGTGTTGCAGTGGTCTACATGGTATGTGCTGCATGGGTATGTAGTGGACTGCATGTGGTAAATGAGCTAGTGGCACATGCATACCACAGTTTGGTGGATTGTGTAGTCAATGTCCGTGTGGTGGACTGTGTGGTAGACATCACAGTAAGATGAGCACCATAGTGTGGGGGACTATGTGGTGTATGTCATAGTGTGGGGGAGTATGTGGTGTATGTCATAGTGTGGTGGACTCTGTGGTATATGTCATAGTGGGGTGGACTCTGTGGTATATGTCATAGTGTGGTGGACTCTGTGGTATATGTCATAGTGTGGTGGACTATGTGGTATATGTCATAGTGTGATGGACTATGTGGTATATGTCATAGTGTGGTGGACTATGTGGTGCATGTCATAGTGTGGTGGACTCTGTGGTATATGTCATAGTGTGGTGGACTCTGTGGTATATGTCATAGTGTGGTGGACTATGTGGTTGATGTCATAGTGTGGTGGACTATGTGGTGTATGTCATAGTGTGGTGGACTATGTGGTGAATGCCACAGTGTAAAGGACTATGTGGTTATAAACGTGTGGTACACAGTGTGTTTAATATGTGTTTCGGACTATGTGGCGACTGTGTGGCAACACTGTGTTACACAGTGTTGTAAACACAGTGTTACCACACGTCCCAAAATAATATATTAAACACATGTGGTACACGCTGTGAACACACTGTGGTACACACTGTGTTACACACTGTGGTACACACTGTGTTACACACTGTGGTACACACTGTGGTACACCCTGTGTTACACACTGTGGTACACACTGTGGTAACACTGTGTTTGTTCCATAAGGGTCCATCTATCATGATCTTCTTGGTTTGCATCTGCATTGTTAAAAAGTAAGAGTTCTACCATATCTCTGCTACCATTTAAACATGCTGCATGGAGCGTGTGGTTGCCACATTCAGTCCCTTCTTTCACATTTTGTCCTTGAGAAACTTGGAATTTCACTACTTCAATATGGTATCGCGATGTCAAGTTAGGTATACCTTGGTAACTTTAGTATTTACAGCTTTTTCCCATGACACATTGGAAAAGTTATAAACGACCTTCAAGAATCGCTGCTTTCAGGGGTGTAAACCCAACGCTAAAACAGTTTACCTGATTAAATCGACGATTACACTCCAAGCTTATGATCAGGTAAAAACACGCATGTTTCAATCAAGCAGGCAAAACTCCGTATGTGTACTATGTGGCAGAGGTATATCATACACAAACAATGTTTGATCTGCGCATTGCAAAGTATTATCAGGCAAAACTACGTATGTCTAATACATTAATATGTTATCAGGCAAAACCTTGTATGTCCTAGACATTGTAAATAAGAGGTTTATCAGGCAAAGCTATGTATGTCTTAGACATTGAACAGGCAAAATTATCTATGTCTTAGGCATTGAAAATTACTGATTTATAGGCAAAGCTATTTAGGTATATCCTACACATTACTGGTTTATTTAATAAGCAAGCATGTCCTAGACATTGCATATTAATAGTTTACGGAGCAACACTATGCATGTCTTATACATTAAAAATTACCCGTTCATCATGCAAACTAAGCTATAGATATCCTACACACAGCGCATTACTGATTTATCAGGCAAAACTACTGTATGCCCAAGACATTGCATTTACTGATTTATCAGGCAAAACTATACATTGGATATTGCCTGTTTATGAGGCAAAATTACGTATGTCCTATCCTGGTTAATCAGTATGTCTTTGACATTGCAAATAATGGTCTATCAAGCCAGCATATTATTCTTTATGTCCTGGACATTGAAAATAACTGATTTTATATCACGAAAAACTATGTATGTCTTAGTCATTGCAAATTGCTTGTTTATCAGTCAAGCAAAATAGTATGACTCTCCTAGACATTGCAAATATCCTGTTTTTCAGGCAAAGCTCTGTATATCTTAGACATTGCAAATTATCCCATTTGCCGAAATTAAAGTTGAATTGCTCGTTATCGTGTAACGAAAGTACAACCATATGTGGAAGGGTCTTGAACAGACTGCGATTTAATGCCAGCTGTGTTACAACCGATTGTCTGGACTTTTCGCATTTATTACAACATATTCTGATTGACACCAACATGTTTTTTAATAATTCCTTCTGACATTCATGTTTATTTGTTTTCCAGTAGTGTGATATTACAATTTTTGTTTATTACACTAGAAAACGAAAAACTTTAGTATTTACAGCTTTTTCCCATGACACATTTGAAAAGTTATAAACGACCTTCAAGAATCGCTACTTTCAGGGGTGTAAACCCAACGCTAAAACAGTTTACCTGATTAAATCGACGATTACACTCCAAGCTTATGATCAGGTAAAAACACGCATGTTTCAATCCAGCAGGCATTGGCAGGCAAAACTCCGTATGTGTACTATGTGGCAGAAGTATATCATACACAAACAATGTTTGATCTGCGCATTGCAAAGTATTATTAGGCTAAACTACGTATGTCTAATGCATTAACATGTTATCAGGCAAAACCTTGTATGTCCTAGACATTGTAAATAAGAGGTTTATCAGGCAAAGCTATGTATGTCTTAGACATTGAACAGGCAAAATTATCTATGTCTTAGGCATTGAAAATTACTGATTTATAGGCAAAGCTATTTAGGTATATCCTACACATTACTGGTTTATTTAATAAGCAAGCATGTCCTAGACATTGCATATTAATAGTTTACGGAGCAACACTATGCATGTCTTATACATTAAAAATTACCCGTTCATCATGCAAACTAAGCTATATATATCCTACACACAGCGCATTACTGATTTATCAGGCAAAACTACTGTATGCCAAATACATTGCATTTACTGATTTATCAGGCAAAACTATACAATGGATATTGCCTGTTTATGAGGCAAAATTACGTATGTCCTATCCTGGTTAATCAGTATGTCTTTGACATTGCAAATAATGGTCTATCAAGCCAGCATATTATTCTTTATGTCCTGGACATTGAAAATAACTGATTTTATATCACGAAAAACTATGTATGTCTTAGTCATTGCAAATTGCTTGTTTATCAGTCAAGCAAAATAGTATGACTCTCCTAGACATTGCAAATATCGTGTTTTTCAGGCAAAGCTCTGTATATCTTAGACATTGCAAATTATCCCATTTGCCGAAATTAAAGTGGAATTGCTCGTTATCGTGTAACGAAAGTACAACCATATGTGGAAGGGTCTTGAACAGACTGCGATTTAATGCCAGCTGTGTTACAACCGATTGTCTGGACTTTTCGCATTTATTACAACATATTCTGATTGACACCAACATGTTTTTTAATAATTCCTTCTGACATTCATGTTTATTTGTTTTCCAGTAGTGTGATATTACAATTTTTGTTTATTACACTAGAAAACGAAAAAATTACTCACCCTTGTGTGTCTGATCTTTTCAGTAAAGGGAGGCCATGGCGACTGTAGATCTAAAAGCTCGACACTGATCAGAACGGTATTAAGGGTCCACAGAAGACATTGTGGACCAAATCTGTTGTATTGCCATGTCTGAGGTCCGGGTGTGTTAAGAAGACCCTCAGTATTGGTTTGGCTAGATTCATTGGGAGATTTTGGCTGGGCACCAAAGACAGGACTGGATTCACCATTGGCGTCACCCTCATCATAATGCATCTCTGTCGAATGAGTCTTTAACGAGAGTTCGGCACAGCCTTCGTTTTCAAAGTCAGCTTGGAAGGATTCATTCTCTTGATGAATATTATGCATATCTGGCTTAGATTGGTCTGTATGTGTTGTAGATGACTGCGTCTCGGGGTCCACACCGGATGCCTTCACTAATGCTGCAGATATTGCATTCCGATTACCTTCATGTCGTTGTTGTCGTGTCGCAATTTGAAAAAAGTCATCAATACACAACGTTCCCTGAATTCGTGAAGTAGAATGTCCTGTGTTTCGGGAGGCATGTATCAAAGTTATACCATCCATATCTTTCATCATATTCGTGTGCCCACAACCCACTGAAAGATATTTGATTACGATTAAGTGGCCTTCCTGTGTAGCCGTTTCAACTGTCGTCCATCTATCATGATCTTCTTGGTTTGCATCTGCATTGTTAAAAAGTAAGAGTTCTACCATATCTCTGCTACCATTTAAACATGCTGCATGGAGCGTGTGGTTGCCACATTCAGTCCCTTCTTTCACATTTTGTCCTTGAGAAACTTGGAATTTCACTACTTCAATATGGTATCGCGATGTCAAGTTAGGTATACCTTGGTAACTTTAGTATTTACAGCTTTTTCCCATGACACATTGGAAAAGTTATAAACGACCTTCAAGAATCGCTGCTTTCAGGGGTGTAAACCCAACGCTAAAACAGTTTACCTGATTAAATCGACGATTACACTCCAAGCTTATGATCAGGTAAAAACACGCATGTTTCAATCAAGCAGGCAAAACTCCGTATGTGTACTATGTGGCAGAGGTATATCATACACAAACAATGTTTGATCTGCGCATTGCAAAGTATTATCAGGCAAAACTACGTATGTCTAATACATTAATATGTTATCAGGCAAAACCTTGTATGTCCTAGACATTGTAAATAAGAGGTTTATCAGGCAAAGCTATGTATGTCTTAGACATTGAACAGGCAAAATTATCTATGTCTTAGGCATTGAAAATTACTGATTTATAGGCAAAGCTATTTAGGTATATCCTACACATTACTGGTTTATTTAATAAGCAAGCATGTCCTAGACATTGCATATTAATAGTTTACGGAGCAACACTATGCATGTCTTATACATTAAAAATTACCCGTTCATCATGCAAACTAAGCTATAGATATCCTACACACAGCGCATTACTGATTTATCAGGCAAAACTACTGTATGCCCAAGACATTGCATTTACTGATTTATCAGGCAAAACTATACATTGGATATTGCCTGTTTATGAGGCAAAATTACGTATGTCCTATCCTGGTTAATCAGTATGTCTTTGACATTGCAAATAATGGTCTATCAAGCCAGCATATTATTCTTTATGTCCTGGACATTGAAAATAACTGATTTTATATCACGAAAAACTATGTATGTCTTAGTCATTGCAAATTGCTTGTTTATCAGTCAAGCAAAATAGTATGACTCTCCTAGACATTGCAAATATCCTGTTTTTCAGGCAAAGCTCTGTATATCTTAGACATTGCAAATTATCCCATTTGCCGAAATTAAAGTTGAATTGCTCGTTATCGTGTAACGAAAGTACAACCATATGTGGAAGGGTCTTGAACAGACTGCGATTTAATGCCAGCTGTGTTACAACCGATTGTCTGGACTTTTCGCATTTATTACAACATATTCTGATTGACACCAACATGTTTTTTTAATAATTCCTTCTGACATTCATGTTTATTTGTTTTCCAGTAGTGTGATATTACAATTTTTGTTTATTACACTAGAAAACGAAAAACTTTAGTATTTACAGCTTTTTCCCATGACACATTTGAAAAGTTATAAACGACCTTCAAGAATCGCTACTTTCAGGGGTGTAAACCCAACGCTAAAACAGTTTACCTCATTAAATCGACGATTACACTCCAAGCTTATGATCAGGTAAAAACACGCATGTTTCAATCCAGCAGGCATTGGCAGGCAAAACTCCGTATGTGTACTATGTGGCAGAGGTATATCATACACAAACAATGTTTGATCTGCGCATTGCAAAGTATTATTAGGCAAAACTACGTATGTCTAATGCATTAACATGTTATCAGGCAAAACCTTGTATGTCCTAGACATTGTAAATAAGAGGTTTATCAGGCAAAGCTATGTATGTCTTAGACATTGAACAGGCAAAATTATCTATGTCTTAGGCATTGAAAATTACTGATTTATAGGCAAAGCTATTTAGGTATATCCTACACATTACTGGTTTATTTAATAAGCAAGCATGTCCTAGACATTGCATATTAATAGTTTACGGAGCAACACTATGCATGTCTTATACATTAAAAATTACCCGTTCATCATGCAAACTAAGCTATAGATATCCTACACACAGCGCATTACTGATTTATCAGGCAAAACTACTGTATGCCCAAGACATTGCATTTACTGATTTATCAGGCAAAACTATACATTGGATATTGCCTGTTTATGAGGCAAAATTACGTATGTCCTATCCTGGTTAATCAGTATGTCTTTGACATTGCAAATAATGGTCTATCAAGCCAGCATATTATTCTTTATGTCCTGGACATTGAAAATAACTGATTTTATATCACGAAAAACTATGTATGTCTTAGTCATTGCAAATTGCTTGTTTATCAGTCAAGCAAAATAGTATGACTCTCCTAGACATTGCAAATATCCTGTTTTTCAGGCAAAGCTCTGTATATCTTAGACATTGCAAATTATCCCATTTGCCGAAATTAAAGTTGAATTCATCATATTCGTGTGCCCACAACCCACTGAAAGATATTTGATTACGATTAAGTGGCCTTCCTGTGTAGCCGTTTCAACTGTCGTCCATCTATCATGATCTTCTTGGTTTGCATCTGCATTGTTAAAAAGTAAGAGTTCTACCATATCTCTGCTACCATTTAAACATGCTGCATGGAGCGTGTGGTTGCCACATTCAGTCCCTTCTTTCACATTTTGTCCTTGAGAAACTTGGAATTTCACTACTTCAATATGGTATCGCGATGTCAAGTTAGGTATACCTTGGTAACTTTAGTATTTACAGCTTTTTCCCATGACACATTGGAAAAGTTATAAACGACCTTCAAGAATCGCTACTTTCAGGGGTGTAAACCCAACGCTAAAACAGTTTGCCTTATTAAATCGACGATTACACTCCAAGCTTTTGATCAGGTAAAAACACGCATGTTTCAATCCAGCAGGCAAAACTCCGTATGTGTACTATGTGGCAGAGGTATATCATACACAAATTACGTTTGATCTGCGCATGGCAAAGTATTATCAGGCAAAACTACGTTTGTCTAATACATTAATATGTTATCAGGCAAAACCTTGTATGTCCTAGACATTGTAAATAAGTGGTTTATCAGGCAAAGCTATGTATGTCTTAGACATTGAACAGGCAAAATTATCTATGTCTTAGGCATTGAAAATTACTGATTTATAGGCAAAGCTATTTAGGTATATCCTACACATTACTGGTTTATTTAATAAGCAAGCATGTCCTAGACATTGCATATTAATAGTTTACGGAGCAACACTATGCATGTCTTATACATTAAAAATTATCCGTTCATCATGCAAACTAAGCTATAGATATCCTACACACAGCGCATTACTGATTTATCAGGCAAAACTACTGTATGCCCAAGACATTGCATTTACTGATTTATCAGGCAAAACTATACATTGGATATTGCCTGTTTATGAGGCAAAATTACGTATGTCCTATCCTGGTTAATCAGTATGTCTTTGACATTGCAAATAATGGTCTATCAAGCCAGCATATTATTCTTTATGTCCTGGACATTGAAAATAACTGATTTTATATCACGAAAAACTATGTATGTCTTAGTCATTGCAAATTGCTTGTTTATCAGTCAAGCAAAATAGTATGACTCTCCTAGACATTGCAAATATCCTGTTTTTCAGGCAAAGCTCTGTATATCTTAGACATTGCAAATTATCCCATTTGCCGAAATTAAAGTTGAATTGCTCGTTATCGTGTAACGAAAGTACAACCATATGTGGAAGGGTCTTGAACAGACTGCGATTTAATGCCAGCTGTGTTACAACCGATTGTCTGGACTTTTCGCATTTATTACAACATATTCTGATTGACACCAACATGTTTTTTTAATAATTCCTTCTGACATTCATGTTTATTTGTTTTCCAGTAGTGTGATATTACAATTTTTGTTTATTACACTAGAAAACGAAAAACTTTAGTATTTACAGCTTTTTCCCATGACACATTTGAAAAGTTATAAACGACCTTCAAGAATCGCTACTTTCAGGGGTGTAAACCCAACGCTAAAACAGTTTACCTGATTAAATCGACGATTACACTCCAAGCTTATGATCAGGTAAAAACACGCATGTTTCAATCCAGCAGGCATTGGCAGGCAAAACTCCGTATGTGTACTATGTGGCAGAAGTATATCATACACAAACAATGTTTGATCTGCGCATTGCAAAGTATTATTAGGCAAAACTACGTATGTCTAATGCATTAACATGTTATCAGGCAAAACCTTGTATGTCCTAGACATTGTAAATAAGAGGTTTATCAGGCAAAGCTATGTATGTCTTAGACATTGAACAGGCAAAATTATCTATGTCTTAGGCATTGAAAATTACTGATTTATAGGCAAAGCTATTTAGGTATATCCTACACATTACTGGTTTATTTAATAAGCAAGCATGTCCTAGACATTGCATATTAATAGTTTACGGAGCAACACTATGCATGTCTTATACATTAAAAATTACCCGTTCATCATGCAAACTAAGCTATAGATATCCTACACACAGCGCATTACTGATTTATCAGGCAAAACTACTGTATGCCCAAGACATTGCATTTACTGATTTATCAGGCAAAACTATACATTGGATATTGCCTGTTTATGAGGCAAAATTACGTATGTCCTATCCTGGTTAATCAGTATGTCTTTGACATTGCAAATAATGGTCTATCAAGCCAGCATATTATTCTTTATGTCCTGGACATTGAAAATAACTGATTTTATATCACGAAAAACTATGTATGTCTTAGTCATTGCAAATTGCTTGTTTATCAGTCAAGCAAAATAGTATGACTCTCCTAGACATTGCAAATATCCTGTTTTTCAGGCAAAGCTCTGTATATCTTAGACATTGCAAATTATCCCATTTGCCGAAATTAAAGTTGAATTCATCATATTCGTGTGCCCACAACCCACTGAAAGATATTTGATTACGATTAAGTGGCCTTCCTGTGTAGCCGTTTCAACTGTCTTCCATCTATCATGATCCTCTTGGTTTGCATCTGCATTGTTAAAAAGTAAGAGTTCTACCATATCTCTGCTACCATTTAAACATGCTGCATGGAGCGTGTGGTTGCCACATTCAGTCCCTTCTTTCACATTTTGTCCTTGAGAAACTTGGAATTTCACTACTTCAATATGGTATCGCGATGTCAAGTTAGGTATACCTTGGTAACTTTAGTATTTACAGCTTTTTCCCATGACACATTGGAAAAGTTATAAACGACCTTCAAGAATCGCTACTTTCAGGGGTGTAAACCCAACGCTAAAACAGTTTGCCTTATTAAATCGACGATTACACTCCAAGCTTTTGATCAGGTAAAAAAACACGCATGTTTCAATCCAGCAGGCAAAACTCTGTATGTGTACTATGTGGCAGAGGTATATCATACACAAATTACGTTTGATCTGCGCATTGCAAAGTATTATTAGGCAAAACTACGTTTGTCTAATACATTAATATGTTATCAGGCAAAACCTTGTATGTCCTAGACATTGTAAATAAGTGGTTTATCAGGCAAAGCTATGTATGTCTTAGACATTGAACAGGCAAAATTATCTATGTCTTAGGCATTGAAAATTACTGATTTATACATGTACATGTAGGCAAGCAATTTAGGTATATCCTAATCATTACTGGTTTATTTAATAAGCAAGCATGTTCTAGACAATGCATATTACTGGCTTACCAAGCAACACTATGTATTTCTTACACATTGAATATTACTGGTTCATCACGCAAAGCTATGTATATCCTACACCCAGCGCATTACTGATTTATAAGCCAAAACTGTATCCACGAAATGGTTATCTGTTTGCCCTATTTCCTTAGAATTTCTTTTATTTAGTTCGAAACTAAAAGGAAAGCCAATGAAAAATATTCAGCTCTTTATTGACTCAGAAAAATATCGTTTTATGATGTAAAAAAAACAAAAAAAGTTGAGTGGCTAAAATTTCACATTTTGCATATTTAATTCAATGAAATGGGCATTTATTTTCCATATTTCCTTGATTTTTTGAAAAAAAAATTAATTGGAAACTATCAAGAAAATGAAGAATTTTCACCTCTCTCTTGTCTTTTCTTCATCATTTTATGATGTTCCACTCGTCAATATATATTTTTTTTTTATTGTAGTCCCGCATTTAGACTTTCATGGTTTTTTTAAAACAGAAATCGATCGTTGATCATTTTTATCGTTTACACTTAGTCAACACCATGAAAGTCTACATATGGCAGTGTTGTAGTCAAGGCTCAAACCTCCAAGGCCAAGGCTTTAATACCCAAGACCAAGGCATTTTAAACTTTCAATACATGTATACAGTATATTGAACAATGAGACAACAATGCTTAGGCGGCAGACATGACACACTGGGCAAAATGTATTAAAGGTATGAGCGAGCGAAAATTTTGACCCTTGTACATGTAAAACAAAAATAATTTCATGATAGATTTAGGCATTACTAAAATAATAATATACTTACCTTTGTTCATTTAATACATTATTTTTCTAGGCGATTTACATTGCCATAATAATCATTACCACGGTCATCTGATCCTGGTATGCCCATTAACAACGTATGTCTTTCTCCACTCCTTGGGACAGGGGAGGCAGAACGTTTTTTTTTTTGGGGGGGTGGGGTGTCAAAGCCTAAAAATACACTTACAAGTCAAAATTAAATCCTGTTTAAAATGATTTCTAATTGATAAGACAGATATTTCGATTTGGGCTTTACTTTTCTGCCAGAAGCGTAGCGAGCGAGCGGTTTTGAAAAAAAAATCAATTCTGAAATAGTAAAAGTCGATTTTCGGTCAATTATGGCGCTAATCACTGTTAAAAGGGCATCCTTGCGAGATGTTGCCAGCACGAACCAGGAGCTCAAATTTCTGGACATTTCGTGTAATGAGAAATGTAAATTGAATATTCTGAGCTGTTTTTGTAATCATGAAAAAGATGTGCATCTTACTAAAGAATTAACGTAAACACTAAGCGCGAGCTGAAAATTTACTGACCAGAAGGGGAAGCTGTTCTGCCAGGGGCCCGTTGCTTAAAACTTTTACCTGAGAAAACTTAGATTGTTTTTACCGGAGTTTTTGCCCTGTGTTAAAGTCAATGGCTGAAACCACACTAACCTTAGTTTTCAGATTTTACCAGAGTTTTCTCAGATAAAAAGTTTTTATGAAACGGGACCAACTGGACTGCATTTATAGACTCATAAATAGGATACATACTCACCAATCAAATAATGTGAGCGAAAAGCGCGAGGTAAAAAAAAAGTTATATTCTAACCTGAAAACTGGACATTCTACGCATTTTTTTTTTGGTAAATGGGAACATTTTCGATTGTGGATAACGGGCATTTTTTCAGGGGGGGGGGGGGCAAGAGAGCACAAAGCGCAAGTTGAAATTTTCAAATGCTGACCTGAATATGACTCATTTTTAGGACTCTTGTCAGTTTTCATGCGTTTTTTTCTGCTTACAACGTATATATTAAATTCTAATTCTCTTTTCTTGTATCTTCTATTAATTTACCTAAAAAACCGGAAAAAAAGAATATTAAAAAAATATAGTTATTTTCAAAAGGATATAAAATAAACGGGGCACACCCCACATCATAAGTTGGGGGAGATTAAATCTTGATTATTTCTTAAAACAATAAAATAGAGTTTTCTATGAAACCACACTGACACAAAAGCAAATATTTTGTTTGTTTCCTTGAAACTGTAGTGAAGTGAAATTCACTGTCGAACCATGTGATCAAAAATAAGTAACCTTTTTTCTCTGTTTTATCAATCTGAGACACTATACCCCCCCCACAAAAAAAAATAGATGTACTGCCTGTCAACATATTAACTGATTTAAAGGAGAATGAAACCATTGGAACAAGATAGCTTGTGTGAAAACACAAAAATCAAAGAAACAGATCAACAAAAGTTTGAGAAAAATCGGACAATAAATGAGAAAGTTATGAGCCATTAAATATTGCAATCACTAATGCTATGGAGATCCTCCCATTGGCAATGCGACAAGGATGTGTGATGTCACTGATGAACAAGTTTCCTTTTGGTGGACTATAAAATACCCTCAAAATGTCTCTTTTTTTGCTTTTCCTTATTATGATACAAACTCTTTATCCATGATGTATTTAAAAAAAATATGTATTACATGCCCTCATGTAGAAAGAACACATGATCTCTGGATAGATGTGATAAAAGATGCAATTCAAGTGAAATATATACTAAAGTAATGGGGAGAGTTGTTCATCAGTGACATCACACATCATTGTCGCATTGCCAATGGGAGGATCTCCATAGCATTAGTGATTGCAATATTTAAATGCTCATATCTTTCTCATTTATTGTCCGATTTTTCTCAAACTTTCTTTATTCTTATTCTTTGATTTTTCTTTTTCTACACAAGCCTATTTGTTCAAAAGGTTTCATTCCCCTTTAAGGCCTGGTCACACCGCCCGAGCGTTGTTGGAGCGGTAGAGAGAGAGGGTCGAATTTCGACAACGCTCGTCACCGCTCACGAAATTGGGGAAAAATCGAAAACATGGGCGTTGCCTTAGCGGTGCACCGCTGAAGCCAGTGTAGCTTTAGCGTTAATTGGTTTAACGGTGGCTAGTGGTCGCGAGCGTTGGTTTAGTGGTGACTCGAGCGTTGATAGAGTGGAGTTCTGCGCACGCGGGTGTAGGCTCGACGGGGTTTAAAGGGATGGTCCGGGCTGAAAGTATGTATAGCTTGATAAATAGAGTAGAATTCACTAGGCAAAATGCCAAATATTTCATCAAAATCGAAAACAAATAACAAAGTTATTGAATTTAAAAGTTTATCAATATTTTGTGAAAACATTCGTCATGAATATTCATCAGGTGGACTGATGATGTCAGATCTCCATTTGTTCTTATGTATGTTATTATATGAAATGAGGTTTATTCAATTTTTTTTCCTCCAAGAACTAGGATTGACAACTGATTTAGTGCATTAGATATTTATTGCTGCAACTTATCTCATTATATAGGAGACATATTATTCACACAAATATGAAATAATGAAAAAAATATGATTTTATGTAATAAGATAACAGAACGGAAAGTGGAGACTGTTTTTACAAAATATTGCTAAACTTTAAACTTCAATAACTTTATCATTTGTTATCCGATTTTGATAAAATTTTTTGCATGTTGCTCAGTGAATTCAAATCTATGTATTAAGATATAAATATTTTCAGCCCGGACCATCCCTTTAATCCTATGATCATGATGACAAAGAGAGTGTACTAGCTATGCAGTTACTCATTGTACTCGCCACAATTACTCTGGTAGACAAAAGTACATCCCTTCATTGCTATTATTTAACAATGAATGGATGAATGTACCGTTCCAGCAATCCCATGTCCGCTCGGAAAACGCTTACAACCGCTCCACCAAATATGGAGAACCGTTTAATCACCGGCCGAGCAACGCTGGCGAAGCAGCGCTTGTCCAGCGTTCAAGATTTCTGCGTTGGCCTAGCGGACCCAAGCGTTCACGAACTTTCGTCTAGCGGTGCCAAACTTTGACTGGGCGTTGTTAAAGCGGTAGTCAACTTTGCTGGAGCGGAAAATTGCCCGCTCCTTACCGCTCGCAATATTTTAAGCAGCTCAAAACTTTCGGAGCGGTAGGAGGGACCATCAGCGGTGGCCGAGTGTATTCGGCGTTGCCTCAACGGAGGCCAACTTAGGCTAAACGGTGGTAAACGGTAGCAAGCGGTGATGATTTTTTTTCTCTCCGCTCCACGACCGCTCCAATAACGCTCGGGCGGTGTGACCAGGCCTTTAGCAGTATATTCTGCCAAACCAGTCTCCCTTTCTCCCCTCTATCTCTCTTCCCATTCCCCTGTCTTGCCTGTTGTGTTCAAGTTTACCAAATCTTTTCAGAATATCATTAAGACTTAAACATTCTTGTTGGTCAAAGATAATACAAGGAAAATCATAATGGAATAGAGATCAACCTTGTTATCTTTTTTTGGAGTTACGAGTAGCTATTCTTAAAGTATGAAAATTGTTGCCAAAATTGCAATCAGATCTGTCAGAATTATTCCTGTCATAAAATCACTATAATTTTCATCATTATCATAGCTATTAATTTTGCCATTATCATCATTTTCAAACAAAATATTACCATAAAATAATGTTGTTTCATCACTTCTGTTTTCCTTGTTTCCAACGGGAGCCGGCTATATACGGTTCCCTAAAACTCATTCATGTACGGGAGCCGTATATAGTCGGTTCCCCAAAGGCCATCACTCGCATCCATTTGCAGGCTTTAAAAAATCAATTTTATACTATGTTTCTGCCTTTCCTGTGTTATAATTACAATGTCCATTAATTAAACTACACATTCCAGAAAGTCAAACGTTTTACATTTTGTTTCTATAGTTTATAAAGCATTATAAAACGAGTTATGCTTCGATGAGAGTCCAATATTGGCGTACAGTGGGCATTGCCGCGATGAAAGCTTGATTTCAGTGATTTTCAGTTTCGCAGAACCACGTACATGTATATACCGTAATCAATAAGAGTGAGGGAAAATAATGGGAGCAGCGAAATGCAACCCAAAACGCACGCAGCTCTGTGTGCGTGCGCTGATATGATCAACGATAGATCGAAAACGATCGATAACTATACTAGATTGCTTGTGAGGTTTCAAAATGGCGCCGTTACACCGAAAAAAGATTCTCTTCACAGATGATGAAGCCAGAGAGGCAATACCGTAAGGGCACTAGTATTGAACCCGGCATAATTCAAAGATTTTGACATATTTCCAAAAATATTTAGAAATATGGAAACTATCTTAATTTCATACCTTTGTTATTTCCAGGGTAATCTGTTGTCGGTATTTTCTTTATCAATCTGTCGAGTGTATGCGTGTAGGATCGAATTTTGCGCCGATGGCCTTTTGCACTGAATTGCACTAGTATTCAAACTAGGGAGGATAGATAGCAAATCTCAAAAGGGTTTATATTGGTAAATTAGATCTAGATCTATGTAAGTCTCTGGCTTTGATTAATTCCCTGTTTGGTCTCATCTCAAATGGTCTAGTCCATAGTCGGATGGGACAAGGGCAGATTTAAAGACAGGACCATCTTTCATCGCTAGGTTGAATACTAGTGCAGACGGGTTGAATACTAGCGCAAAAAACCGTCGCCGTATAATTCGATCGCCCGCTCACACAGTCGACTGGTTGAAGAAAACAATAACGGAAAAAGAATAACCAGCATTTGCTCTTAGAAATAAGACGGGTGTGAAATTCAGGTAAATTCTATGTTTCTATATATTTGAGGAAACTCCCCAAACTGGTTGAATACTAGTGCCCTTACGGTACTGGATTCTGGTTCGGAAAATGAGTTCGACGACCTGCCGATAGATTATATGAGAGCGATGAAGATTATTCCGATCTTGATGAGGAGGGAGAGCTGATGGACATTGCGTCTGATGGCGAGCCCGACACTGGGGCTGGGGCACTCACACAACATGCGAGGTTAAATACTAACCTCGCATAACGCATGTGATTTCATAGTGGACTTTGACGTTTTCATTCATCACACGAATGTGAGGGAATGTAACACGCCAAAGTCCTTTCAATATTTCTCCTCTATGACTCTTGCAATTGAACATTCATATTTTAACTTCATTCTAAAAAGGAATTATTTATAAAACTGTTTTTATCGCTTACCTCCAAATGTCAACCGTTCAATCCGTCCTTAGTTATCCTTGATACTGCGGTGTAAAGTACGCCATCTTTTGACAAGATGATGATGAAAGTGGATTGAACGAGCAAGAAAATAATGCTGATCGCCTAGAATGCAGCTAGCTTGCAAAACCGTAAACAAATGTACGGTATACCGTAAACAAACGGTAGGCACTTCAGAACCAAGTTTGAAAGGACACTCGTAAAATTACGTCACTCTCGCGATGAATATTCATTAGATCGTGGTCGTGCGTGTTCAATACAAACTCTCTACATGCATGCACTCAGTGTGTATTGAACACGCACGACCACGATCTAATGAATATTCATCGGCGAGAGTGACATAATTTTACGAGTATCCTTTCAAACTTGGTTCTTAAGTGCCTACCGGCTTGTGAATAATATCGCGCGCCCTCTTTAGGCAAAAATTGATATCCACGCTGATCCAGAGGGATCTCCGTGAAGATCACGAAAAAATGCTTTTATTTTATTAAAAAAAACAGCAAAGAGAAGTCAACAAACGATCCATATGGTTTGGTAAGTGTCATAGCACAATTAGAATCCGTAGCTATGATATAAAGTCATAGTTATTTGAGCTAAAAAGGTGTGAAAGATTCGCGTGTACCAGGTGCATAATCCTTTACACACGAGATGATTTGAAACCATGGGTGGGCCTGGGGACGGGGGTCAAGCTGAACTTTATTCGGATCAAGAGCGTCACACGGGTGGAGAGGGCCCTTCCCACCCGGACCTCCGGCATAGCCATAGGGAGGAGGAAGCCAGCGTTGCTGTGAGAGGAGCAAATACTAGATGCAAGCGACGTCGTGTTGTTGTGACAGCTGCTCAGCAGACAGGTATGGAACCGAATTTACATACATATGTACAGTTGCAATTTGTTTTTCTTTGTAACTTAGGCCTGTAACTTGGGGGTAATTTTTTAATTCACCAGACTCCAGGCCCAAAACCACTTAGGGTTACCAAAAGGTCGGCCGATCCAATGAGCAAAAAGCCTATGGGCAAATGAAAAGCTAATTGCAAATGCGTAAACCGTGCGCATTGCCACCCATCGTCTGTTCTCGACGGCAAAAATGAGCATTGAAATGCTTTTCCTCAGCAAATTAGTTTATCTTAGTTACAACTTTTAGGCTCTGTTTTGTCTATATTAAAGTCGACTAATGTGGGATGAAGTCTCTTACCTTCATGTGGTATCGAAAGTGACGTTTGGAGATTAAATCCACGAGAAATGTACGATAATCATCGCGTGTATTCGCTATGGAGAAAAATGCGTGCGATCGCATGCATTATTGCAAGCTCGAGATGGCGCTATTGAACATGGTCTGGAAATTCGTAAAAAATAAACAAAAATCCTTTGAGTACGCTCACAATAAAATCATAAAAAATATGCTGTATGACTAAAACGGCAGTTCTCTTGCCCACACATATCATACTTGTTGCGTAAGAAATCCTTTTTTTATAATAAAAACATAGCAATAAATGTTTAAAAAAAATTATGTTTTACACATGGAATATGTTTGAAACATCTATATTAGAAGAAAAAGGGTTTTTTTTTAATGAATTCAAATCAAAATGAAGTTTATACATGCCTGCACTTTTTCACACTACTCAAAAAACTAAATGGGCCGTCAATCAACATTGAATACCTCGGCAAGTAGGCGTGGTCTATCGTGAAGTTCGTTGGTGACTTGTAGACTTCACTCAGCCGCCGAATTTAATTCATTCTCCGCGCACGTCCAACTGCAACTTGTGCACTTATCATCACTGCTAGTGTTTGCCGCACTGAGGACAGATGAACAATTCAGATAGACTTGCGCGTGTACAATGAGTGAAACAGCGCGATCGTTTCATGATCGAATGAATTAGTGTGCCTGTCGAGATAAAATTCATCTGCCATGTTATTTTATTTTATGTTTTATACAACTGCAATTGATTTGTTACATTGTTTTTTTTATATTTTCCTGTATATGTATGTATGATTTTTATTTGAAGTGAATGAATTATGCTGGTGTCCTTGCCATTGAGGACATATGAAGATGAATCTATACTGATAGAGTTGTGCGTATACAAAGAGTGAAACAGCGCGATTGTATTATGATCGAATGAACAGTGTGCCTGTCGAGAGAGAATTTATCTGTCATCTTATTATCTCTGATGTTTTATACAACTGCAATTGATTTTTATATCATTTTCTGTGATATTTTTCTGTTTATGTATGAATTTTATTCAAAGTGAATTAATAATGTAAAGAATAATCGAAAACAAAGCAAATAATTATCGGCTTCATTGTATTCGTGATGAACAAGTTAAGGTATAAAAAATGATGCTTATTTTTTTTTCATTTGAATGACTTTGAGTTAATTGGAATTGAAAATGACGTTTAGTGTTTCCTATTCAGTGCATTTTTTTCCCTTTTTTCATTTCACATTCTCGGGATGCGAACCTCCACTATTAATAAACAAAAATATTTAAAAAATAAAGACTCGCAAAAATTTTAGTACTATATAGAGCAACGGGGATTTGTTGATTTTTTTGTTTTATTTACTCGGAGGTACGACAGACAAATACCCAGTGTAGATCAAAATTTTGCTAATGGGGAGGGGGGGGGGGGGGGCTACAATTTTTCTCCCCGATCGGCGCCGTTAAAAATCGATTTTTTTTTTCTTTAGCAAAACAGCACGATCTAACCTTTCTTTTTATTTTTCGCACCGCCACATAGTGGGCCAGAATGAACCCAAAGTGCGACAAAACCCTTTATTCTCATATTTGTACGATTAAATTTGGTAGATAGTGGTAATTTCACCCGTAGAATTCAATAAAAGTATTTTCAAATATTGATGACGTCGTTAAAATACTGTTTTCTGATTGGCTGTTAACATTTGAGAAGAAATTACATGATTCTAATTCTACAATAATTTTCAAATTTTCAGAAACTAGTTTTAGAGAAAATTCAGCAATAAGGAAGCATATTAGCAAACAGCAAACACATAAACAGGCAAACAAAAAAAAGTCTGTGCTCGGGGTAAAAACAATTAAATTTGTGACTTGAGTAGAGCTTAACCCTAAAAAGACTGGGGGCTGATTCAGCCCCCCCCCCTCGACATTTTTCGCGATAAATCCGCCGCGCAAAATTTCTTGACCGCGTCGCTCACTGACTTTTTACTTTCAAGTCTCGCGCAACTTTTGAGACCAAAATTGTGCCCCCCGGGTACTCGGTTCCGAAATTACGCAACATTTCGTAAGTGCATGGAGACCCAAAATTACTCAAAAACGTGAATTTGTGTACAAATAGTGTTTTTAGCTAAAATTCATAAATGTATCATTATTTTCCTTTTACTGCTTAAAATCAATTGATTTTATCTTTTTTATGGTCAAAATACAGCCCCTGACAATTTCCATTGAAAAAACACTAAAAAACAAAAATTCGAAAAACGAAGAAATACATAAGAAATTTAGAAAACAATAGAATACATAAGAAAATAAATGTGATGTTGAATTTTTTTTATAAATTTGATCAGATGCCTATCTAGAGTATGTGAAACAAAAATTAGCATTTCAGGGGCATTATTTTATTAATTAGAGCAAACTTATGGTTTTACGCATAAATTAGCATAATTAATGAGACATGAGATTTTTTGCAGAATTTGATGTTATAGTTTTGTAGGTAATGCCATGGGTAATGCGTGTGCCAATTTTCGTCGCGATCGCGCGATCGACGGCCGAGATCATAGGGGGGGGGGGGGGGGCTGAATCAGCCCCCCCCCCCCATTCTTCTTAGGCGTCGAAATAGCCCAGTCTATTTAGGGTTAAAGAGGGCGCCCTACCATGAATCCGGAATTGTAAAATTCAAAGTGAAATTGTAAAAAAAAATGCAAAGGAGTATTTTCATTCCCTGGGTACAATGATTAACCACACCTACATGAATTAAAATGGATTGATGCCAGTAGTGGACAGTGAAATCTTTAAAATAATTATCCCAATGATAAATAATAGAGGCCGGGTCCTCTGCAGGTTAATCGGTACAAGGCCTACCTATTTCACCAAGAACAGCGTATACAAAGTTATTTCGAAACAGAGTCTCTCTCTGCTATCTCAACAACCATTATGTATTTGGTGAGATGATATTTTAGCATACTTTGAACATTAAGAGGAAGAGGCTGTGCTTGTTGTACTCTTAAAAAATTGCTACTAATCACAATGTCACTTGTCACCATTAGTCTGTGGAATACATAATAATAAAGTCAATAAGAGTCATAAACCAAACAATCCTTGAAATGATAATATGCACTTCCTTCTTGATTCATTTTAACAATTATTTATAGCAAGTTTAGAATGAGCCAAGAGATAAACGAACTCATACGTGTATGTAAAGTTACAAACTCTTCATTTTTTTCTCTTTTTTTTTTTTTGGGGGGGGGATAAATACTAATAATGATAATGCAACTTATACATGTATAGATCCCACGTATCTGTCCTTTACACATTTTCATATTTTGGCAGAAAACTGAGTGAGACCATGCAATCACATCACTAGTCATAGTTTGTTATAGCGATATACAGTAGGACTTGCTTTATGATAGCGATATACAGTAGGACTTGGTTTATGAACAACAAAACAAATTAATAATCTTACCCGGGAGTCTTACCTTAAGAATTAATCTTCTCAGAATGACAGCATATATGCAACACGGGATGGAACAGTTTGACATCAAAATTAAGTTGTTTTACATGTATTATTATATAGTTAGTGGAAGTGGAAATGAAAGCTTGTCTTTACGTAGGTTTAACGAAAATATTTTAGGAAGACACCAGTCTAAAGAACCAGACACCTGAGCCAGACCCCCCCCCCTTTCTCTCTCTCTCTCTCTCTCCCTCTCCCACCACGCGACGGTGAGTTTCACAGAGATACGGTCTTATACGGTCCCGAAGGAAGCGGGGAGTTTGTTTAATGTCACCCGCAACGTTCGGCACGCGCATAATGGGACACTAACTTGGAACGATTTTTGTGATAAATACGGCGAACATGTGGTTGGACAATTGGTTATATCTCCAGAAAATGCACGTATATGCAGTTAAATTTGGTATCATTGTAAAGCATGGACTATAAAAAAGACCGTCATGGTATTTATAGCGCAGCAATCGGCAGCAATCTGTAAAAGAAATGCTCATGAAAAAAAAATTTGCTAAAACCCCCCATTGTCAAATGGTTTCGTCCAAAATTACCTCTGAAAGGATTATTACTTTAACCTGAAAATTTTTTATCACTTAAAACAATCATTCATCAAAGAGTATCGAGAATTAGAAATAAATTAAGCAATTCGTTCTGTTAAAACAGTGAAATATCTAAAACGTGTCATTTTCACATGCGGTAGCCGTAGGGTCATTTTCCGGTAATATTGAATAACATGGGCAACTAATAATCAATTTCATGGAGAAATATTTTATAGAGACATCCTACAGGTTCTTATCTTTAATTAGAACATAAAAAAACAAAATTTGTTTCATGACCAAAAACCAGTTTTGGCTCACTTTTGCTCTCTCCTGGCCCACTGTGCGCCAGTAGGAGGGGGTGCCGCCGCCCATAATTGGGTCCGGCACCTGGATCTGCCTATGGAATGGATGAGGAATAAGGAAAGGGGAGAAAAATAAAAGTGCCCCCTCCTATTAAACGGGGGGGGGGGTCTAGTATATACTAGGTCTTGTTTATTTTTTGTATTGAATGCCTCCACTTTGGAAAATCCTGGATCAGCCCCTGTCAAGGTGTATATAGATGAAACTAAACTTGAATAGGGCTCTATCACATTAATGATTTTCAAAATTTAGCCATTTCCTATTTTCCCCGTTTAACATGCACTGTGAGGTGAATAATTCAAATGCTTTCACAATCGCTACCAAAGAAGGATCCAGGGGGCCGTTCACCCCCCCCCCCCCCCCGTTGGCCAAAAAATTAAGAAAGGAAGAAGAAACAGAAGGAAAAGTGAGGGGAAAAGGAAGATGGGGAAAGGGATAGGGAGAAAAGTGAATAAAATTAGGGGAGACTTTGATGATTTAAAAAAAAACATGCAAAATTGAAGTGTTCTCTCGCGCTTCGCACTCGCATTGCTCATTTTCGATGAGTACATATTGCTCAATAGCTGATATATATCAGCTTGACATTTCAAGCTTTGCAGTCAAAATACAAAACATATACTCTACGGTCAGCTAGGACATTGAACTTTCATTATCATTTTTGTCTCACCTGCGAAGCAAAGTGAGACTATAGGCGCCGCTTTTCCGACGGCGACGGCGGCGGCGGCGTCAACATCAAATCTTAACCTGAGGTTAAGTTTTTGAAATGACATCATAACTTAGAAAGTATATGGACCTAGTTAATAAAACTTAGCCATAAGGTTAATCAAGTATTACTGAACATCCTATTAGAGTTTCATGTCACATGACCAAGGTCAAAGGTCATTTAGGGTCAATGAACTTAGACCATGTTGGAGGAATCAACATCGAAATCTTAACCTGAGGTTAAGTTTTTGAAATGTCATCATAACTTAGAAAATATATGGACCTAGTTCATGAAACTTGGACATAAGGTTAATCAAGTATCAATAAACATCCTGCATGAGTTTCACGTCACATGACCAAGGTCAAAGGTCATTTAGGGTCAATGAACTTTGGACGAATTGGGGATATCTGTTGAATTCCCATCATAACTTTGAAAGTTTATGGATCTGATTCATGAAACTTGGACATAATAGTAATCAAGCATCACTGAACATTTTGTGCAAGTTTCAGGTCACATGATCAAGGTCAAAAGTCATTTAGGGTCAATGAACTTTGGCCGAATTGGGGATATCTGTTGAATTCCCATCATAACTTTGAAAGTTTATGGATCTGATTCATGAAACTTGGACATAATAGTAATCAAGCATCACTGAACATTTTGTGCAAGTTTCAGGTCTCATGATTAAGGTCAAAGGTCATTTAGGGTCAATGAACTTTGGCCGAATCGGGGGTATCTGTTGAATTACCATCATAACTTTGAAAGTTTATTGGTCTAGTTCGTTAAACTTGGACATTAGAGTAACCAAGTATCACTGAACATCCTGTGCGTGTTTCAGGTCACATGTCCAAGGTCAAAGGTCAATGAACTTTAGCCGAATTGGGTGTATCTGTTGAATTACCATCAAAACTTTGAAAGATTATGGATCTGATTCATGAAACTTGTACATAAGAGTAATCAAGTATCACTGAACATCCTGTTCCAGTTTCAGGTCACATGATCAAGGTCAAAGGTCATGTAAGGTCAATGAACTTTGGCCATGTTGGGTTTTTTGTTGAATAACCATCATATCTCTGTAAGTTTATTGGTCTAGTTCATAAAAAGAGGACATAAGAGTAACCATGTATCACTGAACATCTTGTGCGAGTTAGAGTAGTATGCAAAGTCAGCACTGCTGCTATATTGAGCCGCGTGATGCAGGTGAGACGGCCAGAGGCATTCCACTTGTTTATTTATATCTCGGTCACATTTACTTGTACGGCGGCCACGCGGAGAGTCGAAACAGCCATTTCATTCTTTTTTATTGAAACCACCAATATTTAGCTGGCACACAAAAAAATGTTTAATACAACTGTTTTCTACTCGCCTTAGAAAAAATGTGACCGAGGTATCACGAATCAATAAAAAAGTGCTTTGTAAAATATTAGTTTTATGATCTGAGTATCAACGTTTTTAGTTCACGCTGTGCCCTAGCATTATTTCATTTGTGGACTACCTATACTCTTCGTGAAGGCCCTATTCCATAAATTTCTCAAAATATAACTTTTAAGGTCTGATTGTAAAATCTTATCAGTTAGCATTGAGCGCACGTGCTTTAATAGGTGAGTCGTTAGGCATTAATAGATCAGATATTAATTTTAATGGTTAAATTGTCCATTTTGTTTCATCTCGCGCTTAGCAAGAGGAATAGGAAAATATTCATCACTTTCATGTGCGGTCCTTTGTCAAATCTATCAGCTCTTTATTAAGTGCGATCCAAATCCACTTCACAAAGTGCTTGATCTGAAATCTATCCTTTTTGTTTAGATCGGAATATAAAATATTTTAGGGTCGCGCTTCGTGCTCGCTTTGATTTTCATGTTAAAACATATATTCAGAATGCCTAGATTGTAGGCCTATAAATCGGAAACACGCGCGCGCATGTTTATCCGGATACTCAACTTGTTAGTATTTCAATTATTATCCAGTTTCAGAAAAAACAAAATTATGTTAGCGCTTTGTGCTCGCATTTTTAATGTAGGAGGAACCCCTATTACTCATCCTTTTCATGATGTACAAAACATGAATAGAGTGTCCCATTTTTTAGGTCTAAACCTCGATTTTTTTTTTCCGCTCGGGCTTCGCGCTCGCATTAATTGTTTTATAGCGACGATCCTGTTCATTGTCACAATAATTGATTTAAATTTTCCATTTTTTTTATTAAGAAGTGTCCCAAAAAAAATCGGCTCGCCCTTCGCGCTTGCATTATTTTATTGTTGAAGTAACGTCTCCATTATAAAGTGAAATAGTTCTTAACAGGTACCTTTTTGATAAGTTGGAAACGTATACAAAAATCTTATGCTCGCGCTTTGCGCGAGCATTATTATAGTAAAGATCGGCAATTTGACATCCTTTCCTTGCATGATTTAAGAGACACGAATAGACATGTCTCGTTTTTAGGTCTAAATCTTCCAATTTTGTGATCGCGCTTCTCATCAATTGCTGACTTGTATACCTATCCTGTTTAAGTTACCAAAAGTGCCTATTATGATTTCAATTCTGCTTGCGCTTTTCGTTCTTAGTAATTATTTAGTTGCATAAACATCTTTTTTATGATAAACATTGCCAAGAAATTTCAAAGTTTGTGGATAAAAAAAAAGAATTTTTTAAATGAATTAGCTCGCGCTTTGCGCTCGCACTAAATAAAAAGGGTTATGATATTATACATTTATGTTGATTTATAAGACAAAAGCTAAGAAGTGACATTTCTTCAAAGAAACAAATATAAATCATCTTCGCGCGGCCGATTGGGGAAAAATATGGGTGAAAAAAATTCGCCCCCCCTTAACGAAAGCTGGATCAAACCCTTCATCCTATTTATTTCTCTCCTTTCATCCATCTCTCCATTCTTCAAGGAGCCGCGGAAAAGTTTTGAAAAAGGGGCTAAACATGAAATTTTGTGTGTGTGTTTCTACCAATGAAATTATTGATGAAATAAATCAATGTTATTCTTCTTCCTGTTTTAAACTACTTGAAAAAAAATGGGATTGGGTTGCAGTACTGCCACTGCTAGTAATATGATTTTCGGGTATACCATCCGTCACTATTTTTTGAGATAATCATGAGGATTGCCCGAGGAGAAATCTTTTAAAGCAGCTGCTGGCTTTGAAAAAAAAAGCCAAGAGAAAGGATTATCTCTCTAAAGTTAAGTTGATTTTGGTCGAATATCATACTAAACTGATTTCCAGGGGATGCTGTTTCTGGTTCAGGGGCGGCGATCCTAGGGATAGGCGGGAGCTCAATGCCCCCACTTTAAAAATCACTAAAAAGTGCCTTTTCTGTTCCCCCACCTTCAACATCGGTCCACTCCCCCTGTCGTACGTGTACAAAAAACGCACCACCAGCTAAACAAAAAAAAATATTGGGGGTCACAACCCGAGCAACCCACTTCCCAGGACCATATACAAGCAGGGTGACCAGATTTCACAAAATGAAATACGGGACAATTGACAAACGAAGATCAACAAAGAAGCCCACACAAAGTGTTAGACTTGTGAAAAAAATATAAAGAATTGGAAGGGAAGGTGAACGAAAGAATGAAGGACAGAAAGCAGAGATGATTGAGAAGGAAAGAAAATAAAGGAAAACAGACAAAATAACAGAAAGTTAGAATAAAAGAAGGATGAAAGAAATAAAAGAGATAAAAAAGGTTTCCTTCATTCTTTGAAAGAAAGAAAAAAGAAAATGGAAGGAAGGAAGGGAAAGATAGAAACAAAGGAAAGAAAGAAAGAATAAGGGAAAAGAATAAGAAGGGAAAAAATAAAGAAAGGAAGAAAGAGTGGAAGGGAAGAGTGAAGGGAGGAGAGATCGAAAAAAAAGAGAAAATAATGGAAGGAGAGAAAGAACGAAAAGAAACAGGAGACGAAGAGAGAAGGAAGCCAAGGTAATTATATGGAAAGAAAGAATGAAGGAAATAAAAAAGGATATTTGATAAAGAAGGAAAGTAAGAGAAAGAAGGAAAGAAAGAAAAATGAACACAGAGAGAAAAGAAAATGTCTAGGAAAGAGAGAAAAGAAAATGTCTAGGAAAGAAAGATAGGAAACTAATATATAAATGGTTTATTAATAAAAATCAAGACATCGCGGCTAAGGCCGAAGTGCGATGTATTCATAATTAATAAAGACACAAAAAATATTCAAACAATAACACAGATAATTACAAAAGAAATAATACGGATAAAGTATGGCATTGGAAATAAAGATAGATGGTACAAAAAAGGGCAAGCAGAAAGGATAGGGTATATATAAAAGAAAGAAAAAGGGAAAAGTTCAAACTTCAAGTAAACAAAAAAATCCAATCATCTAATAAAAATCATAATTTCATTTGGTGTTTTTTAAATATATTTTTAAAATTTAAAAAAATAAAATGTTTTAGAAATAAATAAAATTTCAAAGTGAAACATTATTGTTAAACTTAAAACTACATCGCGGCATCGCGTGCACACCAAGACTCAAAACGAAAGCTGAAACAACTAGATCTATAAAAACTCAATAACTTGTTCCTCCGATTACATCTCCAAATCATTAATCTTAGAATCCATAGCATAATTTAAGAATTTCCCACCGATTTTGTGATTATTTTGGTGGAAAAACTGTTTATCATGTGAGACTGTTTCACCATTGAGAATTTGCTTCGATCCTTAATGTCTAGCTAGTAGCCTGCCACACATTTGCAATGCATTGGGTTATAGCAAGAAATCACCGCAGAACTTGCAAAAGTTTACAGTAAATATCGATTTGTTGTCCTTGCTTCGTCAGCTGTTGGTTATTTAATGAAAGTTCGTCACTTTTAAATGTATCAATATTCTGAAATACGGGACAAATAGGCGTCCCGGGAAGGGTTTGTCGGGACGCCGGGACACAGGAGCAAAATACGGGACAATCCCGGAAAATACGGGACGTCTGGTCACCCTGTATACAAGGACTCTAATTTATAAATTATAAAGAAAGCGTGAGTGAGACATCATTTGTTGAAAATAAAATTAAAGAGACCTATTAATGACTGCCTGTGGTCCTACCGGTACGCTAGATCTGCGCACAAAACTACTTTCATATGACACGCAAAAGGGATAGATCTTAGTGGAAAAGCGGGATAAAGCAAACAGGTTTTAGAAACGCCTTCGTTGGCGTTCAATAATATGGGTGGAATGATACAAATTCTGCTAGCTTATTCGTACTAATATGTCTGGCCATTGTACTTAGATCTGTATTTTAATGTGGAAACATTTTTTTTTATGATACAAATCGAGCGAGGCAAGCACAATGATATGGGGCAGACTTCCAAGTCTCCATGCCCCAGACAGTGGCGTAGCTAGAATCTTTTTTTTTCCCCGGGGTTCACTGGGGGTCCTTGCTTTTTCAGGGGGTGTGTATGTGTCCACAAGGGCGGATCCGACTTTCGCCAATAGGGGACGGGGCCCGAAATTATCTTTACCTATATCAGTCACTTGCTAGTTATATTCTTATAAAGCAACATGAACCTAAAATAATCCCATAAGCCTTATAAAACGTGCGAGCGCGAAGCGCGAGCGATTCTTTTTTTTTACTTTATTGTATTTTTTCCTGAAATTTAATTTTCTGGGCAATGTTATGTGTGATCCTGAAAAAGATTCGTATGTACCCTAAAGCTTGAACAGAAATTTTTATCAACTGTTCTAGCATTATCGAAAAGGGACCTGTTAAGGACTGCTTACAGTTACCCATGAAGACGGTATATACTTCAATAATGCGAGCACGAAGCGCGAGCAAATTTTTCGACATTCCGACCTAAACAATGATCATTCTAAGCACTTTTTGTATTAATTAATGGAATAGGTATTCAACTAAACAATTGATGCGAGCGCGAAGCGCGAGAGAAAGATTGAGATTTTAGACCTAAAAGCAGGACACTCTATTCATATTTTGTAAGTCATAAATAGGATATAGTCAATTGGGTATCATTAATAATGTTATCGTGAAGCGTGAGCAGACAAGTATTGATATTCTGATGTAAGACTGGATAAAGTAAGTACATTTTAAATAAAGAACATGCACGCTATCGCGCATGTTTTATGTTTAGATCTAAAATCTGGGCATTCTGAATACATTTGTTGAATGGAACATTATGGAATACACGTAGACAATATGAACTTGGAAAATCAAATGTGACCACGCAGCGTGAGATTAGAATGCTGATAATGTAGACCATAAAACGGACATTTTACAGAGCACTTAAATTTGTAAATAAAAAAAAATAATGAAAGCTCGATGTCCGAGCTAAAATATGTTTTGCATATTGACTTCAAAACTTGCTCCACATCTGCCTATTGAACAAGATATGAATCCCATCGAACAGGCAATTATGGCGCGAAGCGCCAGCAAAAATTTTATATAGTAACATGAAAATATAATTTTTTTTTAAATTGCTCGTCTTCCACTCACATTATTTCATTCACTCGTCTTCCTCCTTATTTTTCTCTTCTCTTTTCTTCTGTCTTTCTTCTTCTTTTCCTTTTCCTTTTTCTTCTTTCTCCTTTTTTCTTTACTTTTTTTTGCTCTGCCAATTTTTTCTGGGGGGGGCACCTGGGGAGGGGGCACACCAAATATCAGGGGGGGGGGGGGCAGGTGCGCGCCGGCCGCGCGTTTCCGTTTTACACCCTGGCGAAGGCATTTTTCGGAAAAGTAGCCAAAAAGCGACTAGTGAAGAGTCTACGTCTACGTTTGTTTACATTAACAGCTGGGCGCGCGATCCAAAGTCCGCACCGAAGTTATCCGCAGAACATACCGTAAATGCAGCTGAGCTTATACTTTCCAGGTTCAATACGAATGTTTGCCTTGATCATTTGCCTTGCCGATTTGCTGATGTCTGTCTTTCTCTCTATATATCTATCTCTCAAATTCTATCTCTATCTATCTATGTAACTGCAGTATCTATCTATCTAATAATCTTCTCTGTCTCTCTCATTCTTTATCTAACATCTCAAATTCTCACACTCTATCTATCCATCCATCTGTCTGTCTTTCTCTATTACTCTCTATCTATTTATCTATCTATTTTTTAACTATCTATCTGTTAATTTGTTAATATTCTTTGTCTCTCCCTCTTTATCTATCTAACATCTATCTATCTCTCATCTATCTATCTCTCAAATCCTCTATCTATCTATCCATCTGTCTGTCTTTCTCTATTTCTCTCTCTATATATATCTATGTATCTATCTATCTGTTAATTTGTCTATCTTCTCTGTCTCTCTCATTCTTTATCATTCTATCTATCTAACTATCTGTCTCTCAAATTCTCTATCTGTCTGTCTTTTTTCTCTCTTTCTCTTTGTCCGTCCATATTTCTATCTATAACATCTCTCCCCCCCTCTCCCTCTATATATCGACCTCTCACGCTGTCTCTCCCCCTCTCTCTATTTATCTATCTATTCATCCATCTCTCCCTTTCTCTTTCTATCTATCTATCCACCTCTCTCCCTCTCTCTGTCCCTCTCTCTATTTCTATCTATCTATCTATCTGTCTGTCTATCTATCTTGTCTCTATCTATTTATCAGTCTTCTATATCTATCTTTCGGCAGCTTCTGAGTGTATCAATCCATCAAACTTCAATTTGTCTTTCCATTATAAGTATCTGTTTATTTTGATTTTGTCTGTCATTCTATTCATTTAGTTAATAATTTATTAAAAAAAACTATCATAAACAACGCGACTGCAAAAGCATGTTCGGATTTCACTGGATTTCACTTCTGACTGCCGCTCTCTCTGTACATGAAGTGCCGAGGAACTCTGTGCTCTGATCAGTAACTGTGCAAATTGCATGCGGTGGTGGACTCGCCTGTGTCGCACCAAGGAGATATCATATCTCCTTGGTCGCACGCTGCATGCAACCAGCGACGTGTGTAGACTCTTCACTAGTCGCTTTTTAGCTACTTTTCCGGAAAATGCCTTCGCCAGGGTGTAAAACGGAAACGCGCCCCCGGCCCACCGTAACTACGCAAATGGCCCCAGACTGAATATATATTGACATCAACTTACTCTAAAAACAAGTGTTTATGTTTTATTTGTATCATTCATTTTTTAAGTAATGTAGAATTATAAGTCTCGGAGTGTCAGTTAATGCTGCAAAAGAAGTATAAAGCATACTCTTTTGCAGCACTATCCAGCTACCGCGGCGAGGACGCCCTCCGAGAAGGTAGCCATATCAAAACTATAAACAAAAAAAAAATCCCCTTAGATTACTGGTGGATCCAAGGGGCATAATTATCGAGAGCCGAAATTGTAATTTGTTATATAAACATGCCCTTTTTACCCAAGCATGCCCCCCTTGAAAGTGAGGATATATATATATACATATATATATATACATACATATAGGCCCTATTTTTTGCTTGTCAATTTTTAGGGACGAAATGACTTTCCATTTTTGGTAAAAATATTTTTTTAAGGCATATCAAATTTGCATCGGGAAAATGTGCCATCCATAGGCCTTATCCCCCTAAATTTCAGGTGCGGACCATTTTTTTTAAATCATCAAAGTCTCCCTTCCCTAATTTTATTCACTTTTCTAATGGGCTACAATTTTCTCCCCGATCGGCGCCGTTAAAAATCGATTTTTTTTTTCTTTAGCAAAACAGCACGATCTAACCTTTCTTTTTATTTTTCGCACCGCCACATAGTGGGCCAGAATGAACCCAAAGTGCGACAAAACCCTTTATTCTCATATTTGTACGATTAAATTTGGTAGATAGTGGTAATTTCACCCGTAGAATTCAATAAAAGTATTTTCAAATATTGATGACGTCGTTAAAATACTGTTTTCTGATTGGCTGTTAACATTTGAGAAGAAATTACATGATTCTAATTCTACAATAATTTTCAAATTTTCAGAAACTAGTTTTAGAGAAAATTCAGCAATAAGGAAGCATATTAGCAAACAGCAAACACATAAACAGGCAAACAAAAAAAAGTCTGTGCTCGGGGTAAAAACAATTAAATTTGTGACTTGAGTAGAGCTTAACCCTAAAAAGACTGGGGGCTGATTCAGCCCCCCCCCCCTCGACATTTTTCGCGATAAATCCGCCGCGCAAAATTTCTTGACCGCGTCGCTCACTGACTTTTTACTTTCAAGTCTCGCGCAACTTTTGAGACCAAAATTGTGCCCCCCGGGTACTCGGTTCCGAAATTACGCAACATTTCGTAAGTGCATGGAGACCCAAAATTACTCAAAAACGTGAATTTGTGTACAAATAGTGTTTTTAGCTAAAATTCATAAATGTATCATTATTTTCCTTTTACTGCTTAAAATCAATTGATTTTATCTTTTTTATGGTCAAAATACAGCCCCTGACAATTTCCATTGAAAAAACACTAAAAAACAAAAATTCGAAAAACAAAGAAATACATAAGAAATTTAGAAAACAATAGAATACATAAGAAAATAAATGTGATGTTGAATTTTTTTTATAAATTTGATCAGATGCCTATCTAGAGTATGTGAAACAAAAATTAGCATTTCAGGGGCATTATTTTATTAATTAGAGCAAACTTATGGTTTTACGCATAAATTAGCATAATTAATGAGACATGAGATTTTTTGCAGAATTTGATGTTATAGTTTTGTAGGTAATGCCATGGGTAATGCGTGTGCCAATTTTCGTCGCGATCGCGCGATCGACGGCCGAGATCATAAGGGGGGGGGGGGGCTGAATCAGCCCCCCCCCCCCTTCTTCTTAGGCGTCGAAATAGCCCAGTCTATTTAGGGTTAAAGAGGGCGCCCTACCATGAATCCGGAATTGTAAAATTCAAAGTGAAATTGTAAAAAAAAATGCAAAGGAGTATTTTCATTCCCTGGGTACAATGATTAACCACACCTACATGAATTAAAATGGATTGATGCCAGTAGTGGACAGTGAAATCTTTAAAATAATTATCCCAATGATAAATAATAGAGGCCGGGTCCTCTGCAGGTTAATCGGTACAAGGCCTACCTATTTCACCAAGAACAGCGTATACAAAGTTATTTCGAAACAGAGTCTCTCTCTGCTATCTCAACAACCATTATGTATTTGGTGAGATGATATTTTAGCATACTTTGAACATTAAGAGGAAGAGGCTGTGCTTGTTGTACTCTTAAAAAATTGCTACTAATCACAATGTCACTTGTCACCATTAGTCTGTGGAATACATAATAATAAAGTCAATAAGAGTCATAAACCAAACAATCCTTGAAATGATAATATGCACTTCCTTCTTGATTCATTTTAACAATTATTTATAGCAAGTTTAGAATGAGCCAAGAGATAAACGAACTCATACGTGTATGTAAAGTTACAAACTCTTCATTTTTTTTCTCTTTTTTTTTTTTTTTGGGGGGGATAAATTACTAATAATGATAATGCAACTTATACATGTATAGATCCCACGTATCTGTCCTTTACACATTTTCATATTTTGGCAGAAAACTGAGTGAGACCATGCAATCACATCACTAGTCATAGTTTGTTATAGCGATATACAGTAGGACTTGCTTTATGATAGCGATATACAGTAGGACTTGGTTTATGAACAACAAAACAAATTAATAATCTTACCCGGGAGTCTTATCTTAAGAATTAATCTTCTCAGAATGACAGCATATATGCAACACGGGATGGAACAGTTTGACATCAAAATGAAGTTGTTTTACATGTATTATTATATAGTTAGTGGAAGTGGAAATGAAAGCTTGTCTTTACGTAGGTTTAACGAAAATATTTTAGGAAGACACCAGTCTAAAGAACCAGACACCTGAGCCAGACCCCCCCCCCCTTTCTCTCTCTCTCTCTCTCTCCCTCTCCCACCACGCGACGGTGAGTTTCACAGAGATACGGTCTTATACGGTCCCGAAGGAAGCGGGGAGTTTGTTTAATGTCACCCGCAACGTTCGGCACGCGCATAATGGGACACTAACTTGGAACGATTTTTGTGATAAATACGGCGAACATGTGGTTGGACAATTGGTTATATCTCCAGAAAATGCACGTATATGCAGTTAAATTTGGTATCATTGTAAAGCATGGACTATAACAAAGACCGTCATGGTATTTATAGCGCAGCAATCGGCAGCAATTTGTAAAAGAAATGCTCATGAAAAAAAATTTGCTAAAACCCCCCATTGTCAAATGGTTTCGTCCAAAATTACCTCTGAAAGGATTATTACTTTAACCTGAAAATTTTTTATCACTTAAAACAATCATTCATCAAAGAGTATCGAGAATTAGAAATAAATTAAGCAATTCGTTCTGTTAAAACAGTGAAATATCTAAAACGTGTCATTTTCACATGCGGTAGCCGTAGGGTCATTTTCCGGTAATATTGAATAACATGGGCAACTAATAATCAATTTCATGGAGAAATATTTTATAGAGACATCCTACAGGTTCTTATCTTTAATTAGAACATAAAAAAACAAAATTTGTTTCATGACCAAAAACCAGTTTTGGCTCACTTTTGCTCTCTCCTGGCCCACTGTGCGCCAGTAGGAGGGGGTGCCGCCGCCCATAATTGGGTCCGGCACCTGGATCTGCCTATGGAATGGATGAGGAATAAGGAAAGGGGAGAAAAATAAAAGTGCCCCCTCCTATTAAACGGGGGGGGGTCTAGTATATACTAGGTCTTGTTTATTTTTTGTATTGAATGCCTCCACTTTGGAAAATCCTGGATCAGCCCCTGTCAAGGTGTATATAGATGAAACTAAACTTGAATAGGGCTCTATCACATTAATGATTTTCAAAATTTAGCCATTTCCTATTTTCCCCGTTTAACATGCACTGTGAGGTGAATAATTCAAATGCTTTCACAATCGCTACCAAAGAAGGATCCAGGGGGCCGTTCACCCCCCCCCGTTGGCCAAAAAATTAAGAAAGGAAGAAGAAACAGAAGGAAAAGTGAGGGGAAAAGGAAGATGGGGAAAGGGATAGGGAGAAAAGTGAATAAAATTAGGGGAGACTTTGATGATTTAAAAAAAAAACATGCAAAATTGAAGTGTTCTCTCGCGCTTCGCACTCGCATTGCTCATTTTCGATGAGTACATATTGCTCAATAGCTGATATATATCAGCTTGACATTTCAAGCTTTGCAGTCAAAATACAAAACATATACTCTACGGTCAGCTAGGACATTGAACTTTCATTATCATTTTTGTCTCACCTGCGAAGCAAAGTGAGACTATAGGCGCCGCTTTTCCGACGGCGACGGCGGCGGCGGCGTCAACATCAAATCTTAACCTGAGGTTAAGTTTTTGAAATGACATCATAACTTAGAAAGTATATGGACCTAGTTAATAAAACTTAGCCATAAGGTTAATCAAGTATTACTGAACATCCTATTAGAGTTTCATGTCACATGACCAAGGTCAAAGGTCATTTAGGGTCAATGAACTTAGACCATGTTGGAGGAATCAACATCGAAATCTTAACCTGAGGTTAAGTTTTTGAAATGTCATCATAACTTAGAAAATATATGGACCTAGTTCATGAAACTTGGACATAAGGTTAATCAAGTATCAATAAACATCCTGCATGAGTTTCACGTCACATGACCAAGGTCAAAGGTCATTTAGGGTCAATGAACTTTGGACGAATTGGGGATATCTGTTGAATTCCCATCATAACTTTGAAAGTTTATGGATCTGATTCATGAAACTTGGACATAATAGTAATCAAGCATCACTGAACATTTTGTGCAAGTTTCAGGTCACATGATCAAGGTCAAAAGTCATTTAGGGTCAATGAACTTTGGCCGAATTGGGGATATCTGTTGAATTCCCATCATAACTTTGAAAGTTTATGGATCTGATTCATGAAACTTGGACATAATAGTAATCAAGCATCACTGAACATTTTGTGCAAGTTTCAGGTCTCATGATTAAGGTCAAAGGTCATTTAGGGTCAATGAACTTTGGCCGAATCGGGGGTATCTGTTGAATTACCATCATAACTTTGAAAGTTTATTGGTCTAGTTCGTTAAACTTGGACATTAGAGTAACCAAGTATCACTGAACATCCTGTGCGTGTTTCAGGTCACATGTCCAAGGTCAAAGGTCAATGAACTTTAGCCGAATTGGGTGTATCTGTTGAATTACCATCAAAACTTTGAAAGATTATGGATCTGATTCATGAAACTTGTACATAAGAGTAATCAAGTATCACTGAACATCCTGTTCCAGTTTCAGGTCACATGATCAAGGTCAAAGGTCATGTAAGGTCAATGAACTTTGGCCATGTTGGGTTTTTTGTTGAATAACCATCATATCTCTGTAAGTTTATTGGTCTAGTTCATAAAAAGAGGACATAAGAGTAACCATGTATCACTGAACATCTTGTGCGAGTTAGAGTAGTATGCAAAGTCAGCACTGCTGCTATGTTGAGCCGCGTGATGCAGGTGAGACGGCCAGAGGCATTCCACTTGTTTATTTATATCTCGGTCACATTTACTTGTACGGCGGCCACGCGGAGAGTCGAAACAGCCATTTCATTCTTTTTTATTGAAACCACCAATATTTAGCTGGCACACAAAAAAATGTTTAATACAACTGTTTTCTACTCGCCTTAGAAAAAATGTGACCGAGGTATCACGAATCAATAAAAAAGTGCTTTGTAAAATATTAGTTTTATGATCTGAGTATCAACGTTTTTAGTTCACGCTGTGCCCTAGCATTATTTCATTTGTGGACTACCTATACTCTTCGTGAAGGCCCTATTCCATAAATTTCTCAAAATATAACTTTTAAGGTCTGATTGTAAAATCTTATCAGTTAGCATTGAGCGCACGTGCTTTAATAGGTGAGTCGTTAGGCATTAATAGATCAGATATTAATTTTAATGGTTAAATTGTCCATTTTGTTTCATCTCGCGCTTAGCAAGAGGAATAGGAAAATATTCATCACTTTCATGTGCGGTCCTTTGTCAAATCTATCAGCTCTTTATTAAGTGCGATCCAAATCCACTTCACAAAGTGCTTGATCTGAAATCTATCCTTTTTTTTAGATCGGAATATAAAATATTTTAGGGTCGCGCTTCGTGCTCGCTTTGATTTTCATGTTAAAACATATATTCAGAATGCCTAGATTGTAGGCCTATAAATCGGAAACACGCGCGCGCATGTTTATCCGGATACTCAACTTGTTAGTATTTCAATTATTATCCAGTTTCAGAAAAAACAAAATTATGTTAGCGCTTTGTGCTCGCATTTTTAATGTAGGAGGAACCCCTATTACTCATCCTTTTCATGATGTACAAAACATGAATAGAGTGTCCCATTTTTTAGGTCTAAACCTCACTTTTTTTTTTCCGCTCGGGCTTCGCGCTCGCATTAATTGTTTTATAGCGACGATCCTGTTCATTGTCACAATAATTGATTTAAGTTTTCCATTTTTTATTAAGAAGTGTCCAAAAAAATCGGCTCGCCCTTCGCGCTTGCATTATTTTATTGTTGAAGTAACGTCTCCATTATAAAGTGAAATAGTTCTTAACAGGTACCTTTTTGATAAGTTGGAAACGTATACAAAAATCTTATGCTCGCGCTTTGCGCGAGCATTATTATAGTAAAGATCGGCAATTTGACATCCTTTCCTTGCATGATTTAAGAGACACGAATAGACATGTCTCGTTTTTAGGTCTAAATCTTCCAATTTTGTGATCGCGCTTCTCATCAATTGCTGACTTGTATACCTATCCTGTTTAAGTTACCAAAAGTGCCTATTATGATTTCAATTCTGCTTGCGCTTTTCGTTCTTAGTAATTATTTAGTTGCATAAACATCTTTTTTATGATAAACATTGCCAAGAAATTTCAAAGTTTGTGGATAAAAAAAAAATAATTTTTTAAGGGCCATAGAATGAATTAGCTCGCGCTTTGCGCTCGCACTAAATAAAAAGGGTTATGATATTATACATTTATGTTGATTTATAAGACAAAAGCTAAGAAGTGACATTTCTTCAAAGAAACAAATATAAATCATCTTCGCGCGGCCGATTGGGGAAAAATATGGGTGAAAAAAATTCGCCCCCCCCCTTAACGAAAGCTGGATCAAACCCTTCATCCTATTTATTTCTCTCCTTTCATCCATCTCTCCATTCTTCAAGGAGCCGCGGAAAAGTTTTGAAAAAGGGGCTAAACATGAAATTTTGTGTGTGTGTTTCTACCAATGAAATTATTGATGAAATAAATCAATGTTATTCTTCTTCCTGTTTTAAACTACTTGAAAAAAAATGGGATTGGGTTGCAGTACTGCCACTGCTAGTAATATGATTTTCGGGTATACCATCCGTCACTATTTTTTGAGATAATCATGAGGATTGCCCGAGGAGAAATCTTTTAAAGCAGCTGCTGGCTTTGAAAAAAAAAGCCAAGAGAAAGGATTATCTCTCTAAAGTTAAGTTGATTTTGGTCGAATATCATACTAAACTGATTTCCAGGGGATGCTGTTTCTGGTTCAGGGGCGGCGATCCTAGGGATAGGCGGGAGCTCAATGCCCCCACTTTAAAAATCACTAAAAAGTGCCCTTTTCTGTTCCCCCACCTTCAACATCGGTCCACTCCCCCTGTCGTACGTGTACAAAAAACGCACCACCAGCTAAACAAAAAAAAATATTGGGGGTCACAACCCGAGCAACCCACTTCCCAGGACCATATACAAGCAGGGTGACCAGATTTCACAAAATGAAATACGGGACAATTGACAAACGAAGATCAACAAAGAAGCCCACACAAAGTGTTAGACTTGTGAAAAAAATATAAAGAATTGGAAGGGAAGGTGAACGAAAGAATGAAGGACAGAAAGCAGAGATGATTGAGAAGGAAAGAAAATAAAGGAAAACAGACAAAATAACAGAAAGTTAGAATAAAAGAAGGATGAAAGAAATAAAAGAGATTAAAAAGGTTTCCTTCATTCTTTGAAAGAAACAAAAAAGAGAATGGAAGGAAGGAAGGGAAAGATAGAAACAAAGGAAAGAAAGAAAGAATAAGGGAAAAGAATAAGAAGGGAAAAAATAAAGAAAGGAAGAAAGAGTGGAAGGGAAGAGTGAAGGGAGGAGAGATCGAAAAAAAAGAGAAAATAATGGAAGGAGAGAAAGAACGAAAAGAAACAGGAGACGAAGAGAGAAGGAAGCCAAGGTAATTATATGGAAAGAAAGAATGAAGGAAATAAAAAAGGATATTTGATAAAGAAGGAAAGTAAGAGAAAGAAGGAAAGAAAGAAAAATGAACACAGAGAGAAAAGAAAATGTCTAGGAAAGAGAGAAAAGAAAATGTCTAGGAAAGAAAGATAGGAAACTAATATATAGATAAATGGTTTAATAATAAAAATCAAGACATCGCGGCTAAGGCCGAAGTGCGATGTATTCATAATTAATAAAGACACAAAAAATATTCAAACAATAACACAGATAATTACAAAAGAAATAATACGGATAAAGTATGGCATTGGAAATAAAGATAGATGGTACAAAAAAGGGCAAGCAGAAAGGATAGGGTATATATAAAAGAAAGAAAAAGGGAAAAGTTCAAACTTCAAGTAAACAAAAAAATCCAATCATCTAATAAAAATCATAATTTCATTTGGTGTTTTTTAAATATATTTTTAAAATTTAAAAAAATAAAATGTTTTAGAAATAAATAAAATTTCAAAGTGAAACATTATTGTTAAACTTAAAACTACATCGCGGCATCGCGTGCACACCAAGACTCAAAACGAAAGCTGAAACAACTAGATCTATAAAAACTCAATAACTTGTTCCTCCGATTACATCTCCAAATCATTAATCTTAGAATCCATAGGATAATTTAAGAATTTCCCGCCGATTTTGTGATTATTTTGGTGGAAAAACTGTTTATCATGTGAGACTGTTTCACCATTGAGAATTTGCTTCGATCCTTAATGTCTAGCTAGTAGCCTGCCACACATTTGCAATGCATTGGGTTATAGCAAGAAATCACCGCAGAACTTGCAAAAGTTTACAGTAAATATCGATTTGTTGTCCTTGCTTCGTCAGCTGTTGGTTATTTAATGAAAGTTCGTCACTTTTAAATGTATCAATATTCTGAAATACGGGACAAATAGGCGTCCCGGGAAGGGTTTGTCGGGACGCCGGGACACAGGAGCAAAATACGGGACAATCCCGGAAAATACGGGACGTCTGGTCACCCTGTATACAAGGACTCTAATTTATAAATTATAAAGAAAGCGTGAGTGAGACATCATTTGTTGAAAATAAAATTAAAGAGACCTATTAATGACTGCCTGTGGTCCTACCGGTACGCTAGATCTGCGCACAAAACTACTTTCATATGACACGCAAAAGGGATAGATCTTAGTGGAAAAGCGGGATAAAGCAAACAGGTTTTAGAAACGCCTTCGTTGGCGTTCAATAATATGGGTGGAATGATACAAATTCTGCTAGCTTATTCGTACTAATATGTCTGGCCATTGTACTTAGATCTGTATTTTAATGTGGAAACATTTTTTTTTATGATACAAATCGAGCGAGGCAAGCACAATGATATGGGGCAGACTTCCAAGTCTCCATGCCCCAGACAGTGGCGTAGCTAGAATCTTTTTTTTTCCCCGGGGTTCACTGGGGGTCCTTGCTTTTTCAGGGGGTGTGTATGTGTCCACAAGGGCGGATCCGACTTTCGCCAATAGGGGACGGGGCCCGAAATTATCTTTACCTATATCAGTCACTTGCTAGTTATATTCTTATAAAGCAACATGAACCTAAAATAATCCCATAAGCCTTATAAAACGTGCGAGCGCGAAGCGCGAGCGATTCTTTTTTTTTTACTTTATTGTATTTTTTCCTGAAATTTAATTTTCTGGGCAATGTTATGTGTGATCCTGAAAAAGATTCGTATGTACCCTAAAGCTTGAACAGAAATTTTTATCAACTGTTCTAGCATTATCGAAAAGGGACCTGTTAAGGACTGCTTACAGTTACCCATGAAGACGGTATATACTTCAATAATGCGAGCACGAAGCGCGAGCAAATTTTTCGACATTCCGACCTAAACAATGATCATTCTAAGCACTTTTTGTATTAATTAATTAATTAATTAATTAATGGGATAGGTATTCAACTAAACAATTGATGCGAGCGCGAAGCGCGAGAGAAAGATTGAGATTTTAGACCTAAAAGCAGGACACTCTATTCATATTTTGTAAGTCATAAATAGGATATAGTCAATTGGGTATCATTAATAATGTTATCGTGAAGCGTGAGCAGACAAGTATTGATATTCTGATGTAAGACTGGATAAAGTAAGTACATTTTAAATAAAGAACATGCACGCTATCGCGCATGTTTTATGTTTAGATCTAAAATCTGGGCATTCTGAATACATTTGTTGAATGGAACATTATGGAATACACGTAGACAATATGAACTTGGAAAATCAAATGTGACCACGCAGCGTGAGATTAGAATGCTGATAATGTAGACCATAAAACGGACATTTTACAGAGCACTTAAATTTGTAAATAAAAAAAAATAATGAAAGCTCGATGTCCGAGCTAAAATATGTTTTGCATATTGACTTCAAAACTTGCTCCACATCTGCCTATTGAACAAGATATGAATCCCATCGAACAGGCAATTATGGCGCGAAGCGCCAGCAAAAATTTTATATAGTAACATGAAAATATAATTTTTTTTTAAATTGCTCGTCTTCCACTCACATTATTTCATTCACTCGTCTTCCTCCTTATTTTTCTCTTCTCTTTTCTTCTGTCTTTCTTCTTCTTTTCCTTTTCCTTTTTCTTCTTTCTCCCTTTTTTCTTTACTTTTTTTTGCTCTGCCAATTTTTTCTGGGGGGGGCACCTGGGGAGGGGGCACACCAAATATCAGGGGGGGGGGGCAGGTGCCCCCCGGCCGCGCGTTTCCGTTTTACACCCTGGCGAAGGCATTTTCCGGAAAAGTAGCCAAAAAGCGACTAGTGAAGAGTCTACGTCTACGTTTGTTTACATTAACAGCTGGGCGCGCGATCCAAAGTCCGCACCGAAGTTATCCGCAGAACATACCGTAAATGCAGCTGAGCTTATACTTTCCAGGTTCAATACGAATGTTTGCCTTGATCATTTGCCTTGCCGATTTGCTGATGTCTGTATTTCTCTCTATATATCTATCTCTCAAATTCTATCTCTATCTATCTATGTAACTGCAGTATCTATCTATCTAATAATCTTCTCTGTCTCTCTCATTCTTTATCTAACATCTCAAATTCTCACACTCTATCTATCCATCCATCTGTCTGTCTTTCTCTATTACTCTCTATCTATTTATCTATCTATTTTTTAACTATCTATCTGTTAATTTGTTAATATTCTTTGTCTCTCCCTCTTTATCTATCTAACATCTATCTATCTCTCATCTATCTATCTCTCAAATCCTCTATCTATCCATCTGTCTGTCTTTCTCTATTTCTCTCTCTATATATATCTATGTATCTATCTATCTGTTAATTTGTCTATCTTCTCTGTCTCTCTCATTCTTTATCATTCTATCTATCTAACTATCTGTCTCTCAAATTCTCTATCTGTCTGTCTTTTTTCTCTCTTTCTCTTTGTCCGTCCATATTTCTATCTATAACATCTCTCCCCCCCCCTCTCCCTCTATATATCGACCTCTCACGCTGTCTCTCCCCCTCTCTCTATTTATCTATCTATTCATCCATCTCTCCCCTTTCTCTTTCTATCTATCTATCCACCTCTCTCCCTCTCTCTGTCCCTCTCTCTATTTCTATCTATCTATCTATCTGTCTGTCTATCTTGTCTCTATCTATTTATCAGTCTTCTATATCTATCTTTCGGCAGCTTCTGAGTGTATCAATCCATCAAACTTCAATTTGTCTTTCCATTATAAGTATCTGTTTATTTTGATTTTGTCTGTCATTCTATTCATTTAGTTAATAATTTATTAAAAAAAACTATCATAAACAACGCGACTGCAAAAGCATGTTCGGATTTCACTGGATTTCACTTCTGACTGCCGCTCTCTCTGTACATGAAGTGCCGAGGAACTCTGTGCTCTGATCAGTAACTGTGCAAATTGCATGCGGTGGTGGACTCGCCTGTGTCGCACCAAGGAGATATCATATCTCCTTGGTCGCACGCTGCATGCAACCAGCGACGTGTGTAGACTCTTCACTAGTCGCTTTTTAGCTACTTTTCCGGAAAATGCCTTCGCCAGGGTGTAAAACGGAAACGCGCCCCCCGGCCCACCGTAACTAAGCAAATGGCCCCGGACTGAATATATATTGACATCAACTTACTCTAAAAACAAGTGTTTATGTTTTATTTGTATCATTCATTTTTTAAGTAATGTAGAATTATAAGTCTCGGAGTGTCAGTTAATGCTGCAAAAGAAGTATAAAGCATACTCTTTTGCAGCACTATCCAGCTACCGCGGCGAGGACGCCCTCCGAGAAGGTAGCCATATCAAAACTATAAACAAAAAAAAAATCCCCTTAGATTACTGGTGGATCCAAGGGGCATAATTATCGAGAGCCGAAATTTTAATTTGTTATATAAACATGCCCTTTTTACCCAAGCATGCCCCCTTGAAAGTGAGGATATATATATATATACATACATATAGGCCCTATTTTTTGCTTGTCAATTTTTAGGGACGAAATGACTTTCCATTTTTGGTAAAAATATTTTTTTAAGGCATATCAAATTTGCATCGGGAAAATGTGCCATCCATAGGCCTTATCCCCCTAAATTTCAGGTGCGGACCATTGGCAGCGGAAAGCAAAAATTTTGGGGGGGGGGGGGTGTTGCACCCACAAATGTAATAACGCCCACAAATGTAATAACGCCCACAAATGTAATAACACTTTACCCACAAATGTAATAACGCCCACAAATGTAATAACACTTTACCCACAAATGTAATAATTTCACCCACAAATGTAATAATGCACTTTACCCACAAATGTAATAATTTTTGATCGCCCACAAATGTAATAATGACTTTACCCACAAATGTAATAAATTTGAAGGGATTTTGGGCAAATCCGTTTTGAACTAAAATCGTATAGTAATGCGTTCATATAGCACAAAAGTGCAAAGTCTCTTTTCTTGACCCGTTATTTAACAAATTATAATATAAATCCAAAGTCTTTATTCCAGACCCGGTGGTTTAAAAAATTATAATACAAATCCAAAGTCTTTATTCCAGACCCGGTTGTTTCAAAAATAATAATATAAGCCAAAAGTCTTTATTCCAGACCCGGTTGTTTCAAAAATTATAATATAAGTACAAAGTCTTTATTCCAGACCCGGTTGTTTTAAAAATAATCATATGAGCCTAAAGTCTTTATTCCAGACCCGATTGTTTCAAAAATGATAATATAAGTCCAAAGTCTTTTCACCAGACCCGGTTGTTTCAAAAATTATAATATAAATCCAAAGTCTTTTTCCAGACCCTGTTGTTTCAAAAATTATAATATAACTCCAAAGTCTTTATTCCAGACCCGATTGTTTCAAAAATTATAATATAAGTCCAAAGTCTTTTCTCCAGACCCGGTTGTTTAAAAAATAATCATATGAGCCTAAAGTCTTTATTCCAGACCCGATTGTTTCAAAAATGATAATATAAGTCCAAAGTCTTTTCACCAGACCCGGTTGTTTAAAAAATTATAATATAAATCCAAAGTCTTTTTCCAGACCTTGTTGTTTCAAAAATTATAATATAACTCTAAAGTCTTTATTCCAGACCCGATTGTTTCAAAAATGATAATATAAGTCTAAAGTCTTTATTCCAGACAAAATTGTTTCAAAAATTATAATATAAGTACAAAGTCTTTATTCCAGACCCAATTGTTTCAAAAATTATAATATAAGTACAAAGTCTTTATTCCAGGCCCGGTTGTTTAAAAAATAATAATATTAGCCCAAAGTCTTTATTCCAGACCCGGTTGTTTCAAAAATTATAATATAAATCCAAAGTCTTTTTCCAGACCCTGTTGTTTCAAAAATTATAATATAACTCTAAAGTCTTTATTCCAGACCCGATTGTTTCAAAAATGATAATATAAGTCTAAAGTCTTTATTCCAGACAAAATTGTTTAAAAAATTATAATATAAGTACAAAGTCTTTATTCCAGACCCAATTGTTTCAAAAATTATAATATCAGTACAAAGTCTTTATTCCAGGCCCGGTTGTTTAAAAAATAATAATATTAGCCCAAAGTCTTTATTCCAGACCCGGTTGTTTCAAAAATTATAATATAAGTACAAAGTCTTTATTCCAGACCCGGTTGTTTAAAAAATAATCATATGAGCCTAAAGTCTTTATTCCATACCCGATTGTTTCAAAAATGTTAATATAAGTCTAAAGTCTTTTCTCCAGACCCGGTTGTTTAAAAAAATATGATATAAATCCAAAGTCTTTTTCCAGACCCTGTTGTTTCAAAAATTACTATATAAATCCAAAGTCTTTATTCCAGACCCCGTTGTTTAAAAAATAATAATATAAGTCCAAAGTCTTTATTCCAGACCCGATTATTTAAAAAATGATGATATAAGTCCAAAGTCTTTTCTCCAGACCCGGTTGTTTAAAAAATATTCATATGAGCCTTAAGTCTTTATTCCAGACCCGATTGTTTCAAAAATGATAATATAAGTCCAAAGTCTTTTCACCAGACCCGGTTGTTTCTAAAACTATAATATAAATCCAAAGTCTTTTTCCAGACCCGGATGTTTCAAAAATTTAATTCAAATCCAAAGTCTTTATTCCAGACCCGGTTGTTTCAAAAATAATAATATGAGCCCAAAGTCTTTATTCCAGACCCGGTTGTTTAAAAAATTATAATATAAGTACAAAGTTTTTATAATCATATGAGCCTAAAGTCTTTATTCCAGACCCGATTGTTTAAAAAATGTTAATATAAGTCTAAAGTCTTTTCACCGGACCCGGTTGTTTCAAAAATTATAATTTAAATTCAAAGTCTTTTTCCAGACCCTGTTGTTTCAAAAATTATAATATAAATCCAAAGTTTTTATTCCAGACCCGTTTGTTTAAAAGATAATAATATAAGTCCAAAGTCTTTATTCCAGACCCGATTGTTTCAAATATTATGATATAAGTCCAAACTAAAATACGATAATGATGTTCCGGTGGAATAAAATAGAGAATCGAGCCTAGTCTTCTCTCAAGACCCAGTTAATTAAAACTGGTGGAATCAAAGTCTTTGTTGTTGTTTTAAATTATACTGAACGTATTGTGAACATATGCGCTTTGAGTAAATTGAGAATCAAGCATAGTCTTTTCTCCAGACCCGGTTAATTTAAAACTAAAAACTAAACCCTATATTAATGCCTTCATATAGCACAAAAGTCCAGTCTTTTTCCAGACGCAGTAGTTTCAAAAAATTATAATGTAAGTCCAAAGTCTTTTTTCCAGACCCAGTTATTTCAAAAACTATAATATAAGTCCAAACTAAGATACCATAATGATATTCCAGTGGAAAAAAAGAAAATCGAGCTTAGCCTTTTCTCCAAACCCTGTTATTCAAAAATTGTAAATAACAATACAACAACAACAAAAACCGTATAAAGACCCCATAATCTTATTAATGCTGGATAACATGGACATATAGCGTAGTCTTTCAGCCAGACCCAATCATTTGTTTTTCAAAATAAGGCTAAGAGTAAAAATATAAATATAATAAAACTCCAAATCTAATACCAAGCAATCCTTGAACCTAAGAACATGTTTTTAAAAAGAGGTTTAGAATGTTGTCTTTATTCCAGACCTAATCATTACAAAAATTACGAAAAAAATCTTCTAACATAAGACCCTATCATATTCTCTTGGAATAACATGAGTTGTAAAACGTACTCTTTCCTCCAGACCAGGTAATCTAAGAAATGAATTAAAAAAAGAAAATCAAATCTAAAACCAATTTTTAAAATTTACACCCAGTAAAAAATATGTCTGTACCTCACACCCAGATTCTTTTGTATAATAATACTAAGACCCTACAAAACATTGTAATCATGCATTTGCAAAGAAAACGTCCATTTTCCAGACTTGGTTATTATTTAAAAATAAAATTGCCTAAAACAAATACCCAATAATCTAACTACTGTGGAATAACATGGAGATCGATTGTAGACTTTCCTCCAGACACAATTATTTCAAGAATAAAAAAACAATAAAACCCAACCCCCAACAACGAATCTAAGAACCAACAATCCTCCAAATTAAGACCAAGTACAAAAGCACATGCTTAGAGCGTTGTCTCTATTCCAGACCCAGTCATTTACAAATTCAAACAATCTTAAAAACATAAGACTTTGTCATATTCTTATTCCTGTTGAATAACATTATCATTATGCTTAGACCTTCGTCTAGACCTAGCTATTTATAAGACAAACAAATATTGAAAAAAAATCAAAGCTGAGACCAATCTTTAAAATTAAACCCAGTTAAAATGCTTGGGTTTAGAGAGTTGTCTTTACCCCACATCCAGTTCTCTTAAAATACAAATTAAGCAAAAGATTAATCTAAAAACTTAGACACCAGCATCTCCCAAACTATAAAACCCTGTGATAAGGCATACCGTAAGTTGGTATACAACTTGTTTTTGTTTGATGGAAGTGAAATAAATAAAATTGAATTGAATTGAATACCACAAAATTGTCAAATTAATAAAAGGTGTAAATATTCAGATCTGAATGGTACGCGCCTTAAAAATCCAAAATAACAACAACGTTATTCTACATCAATGATATTGTGGCATCTTTGTTAATACAGTTTGTCTGTTTTTATCGTTTCTAATAATTTCCTATTTTGAAATAACTGCATGGGTCTAGAGCAAAGACTACACCATACTTAAAGACTGGGCGTTGTGCGCCTGTAATCCAAGCTATGTGGGGAAGTTACAAATTAATGCAGAGGTTCGAGGTTCGAGCCCTGGGCACGTCTTTCGGATGGTGACGTTAAAGGTCGGTCCCAGACGTAAATAATCATATCTTATTGAGACACGTCTGACAAAACTCAAACACACACACACCCACACACGTTTGCCCCCTGGAAAGATTAAACCTCAAGATGTTGATGGACCTGAATCCACCGACGGGACAACCTAACTCCGTAACTCTGCTACGGGTGTGGGAGGGTGCTCTTCTTTCTTTGCCTGTCTCTCTTTCAGTCATTTTAAATCAGTTTTTTTTCCTTTCTTATCACTTCTTGATCACATAAATCCCCTCTCTCTCTTCTCTCTCTCTCTCTCTCTCCTTACTTAACGGGTCAATATAACCCCAGAAAATATATCTTGTTCAATATAACCCCAGAAAATATATCTTAGGCCACTGAGATTATTGGAATTGTAACTAATAAAAAAATGCTGAATATATTACAAATGGTGCTTGGTACACTGAAAATTTAAAGTACCGAAGAACTTGTTAAAACTTTATCCCCTCTTGCTAGAATGATTTTCTTTTATATAATATCTCATAGATCGTCGATCAACAACGTTATCGTTTACGGGAAGTAATCCCCATATTGTGTGCTGATATCTTATTCCTCATTTTTTTTTATGTATTTAAAGGTTTTGTGTTTTTTTTTTTCATAAAAAAGGAATGAATATACAAGAAATAATAATAATAAACAAGTGGAATGCCTCTGACCGTCTCACCTGCATCACGCAATTCAACATAGCAGCAGTGCTGACTTTGAAAACTACTATAACTCGCACAAGAAGTTAAGTGATACTTGGTTACTCTTATTTCCACATTTTATGAACTAGACCAATGCACTGACAGAGATAGGATGGTAATTCAACAAATACCCCCAATGTGGCCAAAATTCATTGACCTCACATGACCTTTGACCATGATCATGTGACCTGAAACTTGCACAGGATATTCAGTGATACTTTATTACTCTTATGTCCAAGTTTCAAAAGTCAGATCAATAAACTTGCAAAGTTATGATGGTAATTCAAGAGATACCCCCATTATGGCCGAAGTTCATTGACCTTTGACCTTGGCCATGTGACCTAAAATGCACACAGGATGTTCAGTGATACTTGATTACTCTTATGTCCAAGTTTTATGAGCTAGACCAACATACTTTCAAAGTTATGATGGTAATTCAACAAAAAAAAAACAATTCGGCCAAAGTTCATTGACCCTAAATGACCTTTGACCTTGACCATGTGACCTGAAACTTGCCCAGGATGTTCAGTGATACTTGATTACTATTATGTCCAAGTTTCATGAATCAGATCCAAAACCTTTTTAAGTTTTGATTGTAATTCATCAGATACCCCCAAATCGGCCAAAGTTCATTGACCCTAAATGACCTTTGACTTTGGTCATGTGACGTAAAACTCATGCTGGATGTTTGGTGATACTTGATTAACCTTATGTCCAAGTTTAATGAACTAGGTCTATATATTTTTTAAGTTATGATGATATTTCAAAATCTTAACCTCAGGTTAAGATTTTGATGTTGATTCCCCCAACATGGTCTAAGTTCATTGACCCTAAATGACCTTTGATCTTGGTCATGTGACGTGAAACTCTAAAAGGATGTTAAGTAATACTTTATTAACCTTATGGCCGAGTTTCATGAACTAGGTTTTTATGCTCTCTAAGTTATGATGTCATTTCAAAAACTTAACCTTAGGTTAAGATTTGATGTTGACACCGCCGCCGCCGTCCGAAAAGCAGCGCCTATAGTCTCACTCTGCTATGCAGGTGAACACGTGGAAATCTATTATTTTAACATTTTGTGCTTTAGGCAAGGAGGTCCTAATCGTCAAATTCGTAAAAAATTGAAATAATGTATAATTCAACAATGAAAACCAAAAGAAAGAGTGAGTGACATCATGGACTCTCTCATTTGGATGTAGCTGGCTCGTTCATATAACTATTTTGTTAAAAATAAACAAAACTTTGAAATGTCATAACATTCTTATTTTACATCCGAATTTGATGAAATTTTCAGCATTGTGCTTGTCTGATTTTTCTCTATTGATTCAAATCAACATTTTTCTGAAGAGGACTTGACCTTTAATGGTTGCAGGGTCTTTGTTTTGTTGTTGTTGTGATTTAATGACTCTTATAACTGGGTCTGACAGAAAGACTACGCTACATTTCCATGTTATTCAACATAAATAGGATCGTGGGTCTTTGTTTTTTTATAATTATTATAATTTTTTTAATAAATGGGTCTGGAAAAAAGACTTTGGACTTATATCATAATTTTTTAATTAACCGGGTCTGGAAAAAAGATTTACGCATTTTTGTGCCATATAAACACATTACTATAAAGTTTCAGCTTTTAGTTACCGGGTCTCGAGCAAAGACTATGCTTGATTTTCAATTTACCATTAGCGTCTGAAGAAAAAACTAAGCTCGATTCTCATTTATTTTCCACTGGAATATCATTAATGTATCTCATTTGGGACTAAAATCATAATTTTTGAAATAACCGGGTCTGGAAAAAAGACTTTGGATTTATATCATGATTTTTTTAAACACCCGGGTCTGGAAAAAAGATTTTGTATTCATATCATGATTTTTGAAACAACAGGGTCTGGAAAAAGACTTTGGACTTGCATTATTATTTTTCAAACAACTGGGTCTGGAAGAAAGACTTTGGACTTATTTAATCATTTTTGAAACAATCGGGTCTGGAATAAAGACTTTTGGCTCATATGATTATTTTTTAAACAACCGGGTCTGGAATAAAGACTTTGGACTTATATTATTATTTGTTAAACAACCGGGTCTGGAATAAAGACTTTTGATTTATATTATAATTTTTGAAACAACAGGGTCTGGAAAAAGACTTTGGATTTATATTATAATTTTTTAAACAACCGGGTCTGGAATGAAGACTTTGGGCTCATATTATTATTTTCGAAACAACCGGGTCTGGAATAAAGACTTTGGACTTATATTATTATTTGTTAAACAACCGGGTCTGGAATAAAGACTTTTGATTTATATTATAATTTTTGAAACAACAGGGTCTGGAAAAAGACTTTGGATTTATATTATAATTTTTTAAACAACCGGGTCTGGAATGAAGACTTTGGGCTCATATTATTATTTTCGAAACAACCGGGTCTGGAATAAAGACTTTGTATTTATATTATAATTTTTGAAACAACCGGGTCTGGAATAAAGACTTTGGGCTCATATTATTTTTGAAACAACCGGGTCTGGAATAAAGACTTTGGACTTATACTATAATTTGTTAATGAACCGGGTCAGGAAATGAGACTTTGCACGTTTGTGCTAAATGAACGCATTACTATACGATTTTAGCTTAGAACGGATTTGCCAAAAATCCCTTCAAATTTATTACATTTGTGGGTAAAGTCATTATTACATTTGTGGGCGATCAAAAATTATTACATTTGTGGGTAAAGTGCATTATTACATTTGTGGGTGAAATTATTACATTTGTGGGTAAAGTGTTATTACATTTGTGGGCGTTATTACATTTGTGGGTAAAGTGTTATTACATTTGTGGGCGTTATTACATTTGTGGGCGATTATTACATTTGTGGGTGTAACAGGGGGGGGACCACCAAACTTTTGTGACAAGCCCCCTCCCCCCAAAAAGTTTATCAGCACAAATTTTAGGGGAAACCACATGATTTTTTTAGGGGGGGTCCACTGGAATTTAGGGGGCACGCAGGAAAAAAAATGACAAGCAAAAAAAAAAAGGTTATCAACAAAGGGGGGGGGGGGGCGATCGTCCCCCACCTCAAAATTAGAGGGGGCACGACCCCCCCCCTGCTGCCTATGGGGGACGTTACTTTTTTTGGCTAAATTTTGTTCGGTCCCCCCCCCGCCCTTTGATAACCTTTTTTGTCAAAAATGTTGGTGCCCCCCTAAATTTCTTTGACTGCCGTAGATAATAGTGCTCCCCCCTTTGGAAAATCCTGGACCCTCCCTTGTCTAGATATAGATGTTTAAAGGATTAATAATTTTGAAAGTCAGAGTGCCCTCGCCCCCCATGATTTAGTTATCATAGCATAAAACTTATGTTATGTCTAATCCTTATATCAGCAAGATGTCAGAGCAAATTATCCGTACCAAACGACTGCATTTGAGCTATTTATTTTTTCTTTTCTCTTCTTTTATTTTTGGGGTTGTTTTTTTAATTATTGTTTATTTGGATAAGCTCGGATCCGAGACTAACTGGGACGGTGAACGTACATTCGTTATTTGGGTAACACTGGGCCGAAGCGAGAAAGGACACGCTCACAATCCCTCGTTCAGTGCCGAGCTTTGTGCATGCGTGTCGACGAAATTTCAAATAAAAATTTGTACACAAAAACTGTCACAATTTGGACCTAATTTAGCCTCAGATTAACAGATATTTAGATCTCTTTGAAATACCAAAAGTCATTTACTTGGGATTTTTGAATATGCTGATTCAGGTGAGGTACTTTTCAATGCTTTTTAACATAGATTTAAAAACTTAGATTTTCCTTTTGGTAACCCTACCACTATTTCGGCACAATTGGAGAATCACAAAAATGCAAAAATAAAGTGAACGAAAATGGGTTAATTTTATTAACAATCGAAGTGACATATATTCAAGTTAATAGTTTAAAAACATGAGCACATAATGTTACTTCGTTATCATAGTCATGATAGTGGGATAATTTCTTTCACTGGATGTAAATTTTCCTCTGTAACATACGTTACCACTATCATTAAATCCCAAATGCTTTTAAATCGGTCACTACAGTCAAGAATTGAGAACGTAATAAACCAGAAGTGCAGCAACCATCGGCTGTAATATTTGTAAACATTTCTGCCAGATTACACCATGGCCAATGACCTACCTGAGATACGAAACATAAGCGTGTCATATTTTGTTAAACGTATAATTTCAGGTTTATGAGTTTTCTTTCTATTTGACATCTGAATCTACGACAGAAACTATTTTCATCATTTAGGAGTACCAACGTGCCAGACAATTATTGAGTAACATCAAGGACGCAAGTGATACTGTGTACTTAGAAGTATATTCAATGGTTTCCCTGTAACGTAAGTTACATATTATAAGTAACGTAAGTTACATGGGTAATATTATATGTGATTTTTTTTGGTATATATTCATACATTAATTTGTCATAAATTGTAAGTGAACGTATATAACATCCCATATTCCAATGAATTGGAGATAAAATTATCAAACACCACACTTCGAATATCTATAAAAATTTAAACTTTCTGACTTGTCAGTGTATATACTCTACACAAGAACAATAATCCATAACCTGTGAGAAGACAATTTGAGGCACTATACATTATGCCAATGACATCACGAGAGTTGGAAAAATGCTATTTTAGTATTCAAGGGATAAGTATGCCATGTTTTGCGTTTGATTTCAATTGAGAAATTGGCAACGTAGATTTCACGTTGATTTTATCAACATGAAAGTATACGTATCAATCATCTTGTAAATTGTTATCTTTAATGTTCTGAATCCATTAGTACCAGTCGCTTTAATAGGCTGTTTAAACGATTGAATAAAACAACAATAAACTTAATACAGGAACACTCACAGCGATTGCAATATTTATTATTGTACAAAGAAGTCAAAAATTCTAAACCTTCGCATGGAACAATTAACAAGAAATGGCAATAAATGAGATACTTGGTTATATGTGCTCTCAAACATGAACAATAACGCCCTATACAATATAATATCTATCATGAACTTGCTGGAGAAGAACTATAGGAAAAGTTAAACAGGCGCGGATCCAGGAGGGGGCCGAGCCAGCCCCGGCCCCCCTATTTTTTGACAACCTGCAGAAAAAAGTGTACTCTTTATGTTATTAGACTACGAAAAACAGAAAGAAAAGTAAGAAAGAGGTGTTATACCCATGATTTGTAATTTATAGCCTCGTAATGGCCGGTCCGACCCCGAAAGGAAACAAGAAAAAGGTGAGGGGAAGAATTGGAAAATAGACTTTATTTATAAATTTTCGCTCGCGCTTCGCGCTCGCATTGCCTGTGTAATTAATCCCATTCAAGAGGATGACACTTCATATATCCAGTTCTGAAATCAATTTGCTCACAATATTTTAACTCGCATATCAAGCTTTCATTATTTTGTTTGATTTACACAAATTGTTATATCAAAATTTTCAGCTCGCGTTGTGCGCTCGCATTGTTTGATTTGTGAGATACCTATCCTCTTTGGAAATTCTTTCCAAATTTCGTCAAAATGCTCCTTTATCATGTCAGTATATCAAAAAATTAAGCTCGTGCTTCGCGCTCGCATTGATTGTTTGAGACACACAGCTTGTTCTTTATTTGAATATAAACACGCTTATAGACTGTCCGGTTTTCAGGTCGGAACATCAAACATTTTGAGCTCGCGCTTCACACTCTCTTTATTTAATTGGTGAAACTTATATCCTCTTCATTAATCACTAAAGCAGTCCCAATTGAGTCCGTTTTCACGCAACTATCATAAAATTTCGGCTTGCTCTTCGCGCTCGCATTTTTTAGTTGGATACTTATCTTTGTTCATGATTATAAAAACTCCTCAGAATCTTTAGTTCTTAAGAACATGAAATCTCAAAGATTTTAGCTCGCGCTTCGCGCTCGCATTATATATTAAGACCACATAAGATACCTTATCTTGTTTATAACAATAAAAACTAGCTTATAATTAAAATCCTGCATTAGCTAACATATAAATAAGAGTTAGGACTACCCCCTAACCCCCCCCCAAAAAAAAAAAAAAATCAAGATTATAGCGGCCAATCGAGAAAAATTTTGATGAAAATATTTTTCCGCCCCCCTATCGGCGAAAGCTGGATCCGCCCCTGGTAAACAATACAAATGTTGACACTTTGTAATCAATAACACCTCATTTGGATGTCAATAGCCTAAGAAATAACATCACATTTCTAAGTTACACAAAATCTACTAGGATGGCGGAAATCCTTACATGCCTTACGTGTATACTTAGTAGACGTCTTCATTTTCATGCAAGTAGGCCTAAAACATTTTAAGCATGCATCTTAACCCTAATACGAAAATACGAAATTGATGGCAAATATGTAAGAAAAAAATATCAGTTGTTATTGCGACATGAATTTGTCTCCAGGGGAGCGTTTCATCAATATTTTCGTCCGACAAGTTGTCAGATCTCACAACTTTGCTGGATTCTCATTGGTTCAGAAGCACCGTTAATATAGTAACTGTCAGATAAAACAGGACTCGTCGGATAAAACGTCCGACAAGTCCTTTCATGAAACACTCCCCTGGATTAATGTTTTGACTTTGTTATAAATATAAATTAAGTGCAAATCCAAATGCTACATTACAAATTATACAATGTATTAATAATAAATGATAGGGAATGATAACTTAATGCAATTGAAACACCAGCTATTCGGCGAACTCGTTCCCTGAGCCTTTTTACTCTTGCGTTTGTGAATTGCTTGACTTCGCTTCTTTCTTTGTTAAATTACTGACAGATTGGTATAGAATACAATTTGTTGGCGCTTATGTGCCCTATAAGCGGCCTGTATCTCAGCTCTGCTTCCACCCATTGTAACTATAAAGATTAAGAGAAGAATGCAAAAAATTAACTAGTTTTATGAACCATATCACTTACTGAAATAGGGTTTATATTATGAGTTTATTAGTTTGGTCCATGATGAGCAAGGATAATCGTTGAAACGTGTATTTTCATAGCATTTGTTGTATCTTCTTCATTCAAAATAGTTTCTTCTTCACTATAAGATAACAATTCAATTCAATCTTTATTTCGCAAAATAGGATTAAAATACAAACAAACATCAAATAATGTGATTAGATAATAAAATACATTGCGTGGCTTTCCATGAATGTTATCAGAAACCTGTAAGGTTGGATCGCCAAAACAGTAAAAAGACAACAATATTAATAAGAAATAAAAACCAGAATATCATATCATTGTAGTAAATACAATGAAGGAAAAGGGACAGAGAAAAAAAAACAAAGAATACAAAAAGACACGAATCAAAGGGGGAGGGACAGATAGGGTACAAGTAATGCATTGATATCAACTGCGAAAATTAATAATCATTCACTAGAAAATTTTTGTACTGTTTTCTAAAAGAAGATATAAATTGTGAATGAGATATTATTTGGGGAATCTCATTCCATTGCTTTGGACCTACATAACTTAATGATTTAGCTTCGTGACCAGACTTAGATAAGATAAGATATTTATTCGTCTTTCTGTCTGCACATACATTTATCTTACAAGTGTGATTTCACATTCTACAAATGATCATCAATTAACCATAAATCATTGTTACAGTAGAGAGAAAAAAAAGAAACACAGCAAATAACTAATTACGTATTGAGAGAAAGACAAGAACCCCTGAAAAAGCAAGGCTTGTAAGGCTAGGGTCTCCTTTGTTTCAAGTACATGACTAAATAGTATTCAGTGTGTACATGTAATATCCTTAAAAATACAAGAGAAACAAAACAACTAAAAAAAAAGCAACAACAATAAAACACACACAAAAAAGAAAAACTAAAACTAATCAATGACAAAAACACACTAAAAAATAGAATACATTGCTTGAATGTACAATTATGAAGTCTAATAAACTAACAACAATATGATATAATTAAGGTATATAAGATGGAACAAGAAATAAGTATGGATAACATGGCATGAAAAAAAGAGGAAGATCGTATGTAAAATAGTAAAGTAAAAAAAAAACATGACAAAGGTAAAAGATACACAAGAAAAGAATACAATAGGAACAAAAAAAAACATGGGCTGACCCTCTGCTGAAGAATCCATTTAGACAAGATACAAGATAAATAAATATTGATATAACATAACATTCTCCAGTCTTATATAGTATATTAGTAGTATATAGTATATTATAGTATATAAAAGCATATCTTAACCTAGAGCAACTCACAAATAACAATTAAGAAGATAACCTTTATTAAAACGCTGAAAAGTAGAAATGCTTACCGATTTTTTAATATTTGAATTGAGAGAGTTCCAGAACCTGGGTCCTGTATTTACAACTGTCCTAAAAGCAAAACTTGTATGTAACTTTGGTAAGTGGAATGCAGAAGCATTTCGTGTATAATAGTTATGTATGTCACTATTTTTCATGAACATTGTGACCAGAGCTGGTGGCATGATGCCTGCATTGTATGCATACATTAGAGTACCAAGTTGAAAATCATAGATATCTTGTAATTTAAGAATTCTATGCTCATAAAAAAGTGGGGTAGTATGCGAGCGATAGTTAACATTACAAACAATTCTTAAAGCTCTTTTCTGAATCAAGTACACCCTTTCTAGATTGGTTTTAAGAGAATTACCCCATGCAAGAACACCGTAATTGAGATAAGGGAGAATTAGTGTTGAATACATCATACAAAGAATATCAGTAGAGAAAAGGGATTTCAATTTGTATATTACACCACAATTTTTTGATGTCTTACATAGATGATTTATATGGGTTTTCCAAATCAGTTTTTCATCTATATGCAACCCCAGAAATTTGGTCGTCTTTACTCTATCTATTAACACATCATTAAATATAACATCACCTGGAAGTTCTCTAATCCTGTTGCTAAAAAGCATGTAATTTGTTTTCTACAAATTTAAAGATAATTTATTTGCTTGAATCCACGAAGTGACTTTCCTCAGTTCACTATTAACTGTTTTTAAAAGGGTCTCAGGATTTCTGTGGGAATAATACAAACTTGAATCATCTGCAAATAAAATGAATGATAAAATATCAGAGGAATAGTGAAAATCATTAATATACACAATAAATAATAACGGACCAAGGAGGGATCCCTGGGGAACACCACAAGTGACATTCTGTAAACCTGACTCAGTATCCTTTATCGAGACAAATTGTTTACTGTGTCAGCTAAGTAACTCTTAAACCAGTCCAATGCTGTACCCCTGATACCATAATGTGATAACTTGCCAATCAAAATATGATCTACTGTGTCAAAAGCTTTCGAATAATCAAGAAATATACCAATTGTTTGCATCTTTTTGTCTATGGATTGTGATACTTTATCAATAAAATATAGCAAGGCATGGGTGGTGGTATGTTTCTCACGAAAGCCAAACTGAAATTTAGAAAATATATTACTCTTGTTGAAAAATTTCAGAGATCCAACATAGATCACTTTCTCAAGAATCTTTGAGAATGCAGTCAATAGAGAAATAGGTCTGTAATTATTCAGATATTGAGGGTCCCCTTTCTTAAAAATGGGTACGACCTTCGCAATTTTCATGTCAGTAGGAACTTCCCCACATGACATTGATAGATTAAAGACATGAAGTAGGGGTTGAATAATTCCTAAGATAATTTCTTTATTAAGTTGTTAGTAACCCCATCATAACCGGGACTTTTACCGTTTTTAAGAGATTTCACAATGGTAAGCAGTTCTTCCCGAACTACTGGTAAGAAAAATAAATTTTTACTATTTCGCTCTTTCATAAAATCTCTGTAAGTCTGCTGAGAAAGTGGCACTGCCCGTGAAAGTTTTGGACCAATGCTGCAAAAGTAATCATTAAAGTTGTCTGCTATAATATTCCTTTCTTCCACCACATGACCGTTAATTTCAATACTCTTTACATGTGATATCTTTTCCTTTGACTTGAATACTTTCTTAATCACTTTCCAAGTTCCCTTGATATTGTTTCTTGTTGCTTGAAATTGAGTGCAATAATATGATTTCTTTGCAGTACGAAGAACTGAAGTAAGCGTATTTTTATAATTTACATAACGTTTACGTGAAGATTCAGTACCACGCACTTTATACGAATAATACAGCTTGTTTTTCTTGTTAATGGATCTCAACAAAGAAACACTAACCCATGGCATAATAGGAACAGTTTTACGATTTCTTCTACTTTGCTTTACAACTGGTACATTTTTATTATACAGAGACATGAATTTTTGTAAGAACCTTTTAAACGATATGTTCACATCATTTTCTTTAAGAACTTCACTCCAGTCAGTTTCCATTAATGCTGCTCTCAGCTTTGCGATATTAGCGGAAGTGTTTTTCCGAATTGATTTGGATTCTTGTCTACAGCCTCTATCCAAGTTTAGACGAGCGAAGATTGGGAAATGATCTGAAATATCTGATACAATGATCCCTGAGGATGGAAAAGGTTGTCTATTACAGAAAATGTTATCTATGAGCGTAGATGAAGCTTCAGTTACCCTTGTTGGTTTAATAATTAATGGCATCAAGGAAAAAGACAGCATCATATTAAGAAATGCATCATAATGATAATTTTCATCACACTGAAGGAGGTTTATATTATAGTCACCCATTATGAAAATTGTTTTGTTTACGAAAAGTGGGTTTGAAAGAATACTATGCATTTCGTTCACAAAACTCTCTAAGTTACTCTGAGGGGGTCTATACACAACTCCAAATAAAACATTTCTTTTTCCTGGAATGAAGCACTCTGCAAATATTGATTCCATATGCTCAGCCATCATATTTAGCTCATCCCTTAATTGAAAGTCCACTGAATCTGGAATATATAAAGCGACTCCACCTCCTTTTTTTTAGCATATCTATGATTAGACACAAGATTATGACCAGGAATACGATAAAGGTTTGAGTCATTCTCACTCGAGAACCACGTCTCAGTGACTCCAATCACTGTTTTACTATCTTCAAATTTGTCAATTAGTGTACTAAATGCATCAAAGTTCCTAGGCATACTTCTCTTATTTAAATGCAAGACAGTAGCAATTAAACTATTAATAAACTGATTTTCTGAATAGTATTGACAGTTAATTGCAGAAGCATGTCCTAAATCATCAGTATCACTAAGCTCTAGTATTCTTTAATTATTTTCTAAGGAGCTACAAATGGCTTCTTCTATACTAATCATTTGGATGTTGAGTATACAATTTCAAGTGAAATCTAACTGTTTGCGCCATAAAGAACATGTCAGCATGAAAAGGAAGATTGTCAAGATGCACACATAATATATAAGAGAAAAACATACAATAATGTATATAAAATAAAATGAACATATTATATAACTTACAAAAGCAAATGAAAAAAACACAAAAAAGGATGATTAGAGATTGTAATAGAAATAACAATGAAAGAAAAAAACACAAAGGAAAGTTGAATGGAAAAAGAAAAGTAATTTTGGGTTATCATGGGATTTGGCTTGCAAGGAAATAACCTTTTTTTCAAAGTGGGCATATAGGTCAGCATGATATCCTACAATAGGCATTAATTATAATTCAAAGCTTCAAAATATCATCATCACATGTGATGAGTTTTTTCGTAAGTCCGCCTCCCGTGTTCTTAATTCCAGCGAAAAAATTTCCATCGTTGCTCCAAGACCGCTCAACTTTCGGTGAGTGACGAACATTGAAAAGTAGCTTCTGTCTTGTGGGAGTCAGATCGTCGTTAACAAAGATTATTGAACCCTTCAACTTTGATCTGGCTCCCATAATACGAGCTCGGGTGCGGAGGCTGGAAAACTCCACTAGCAGTTGACGAGGAGAACTTCTCCTTGCTCCTTTGTCTACTGGAGGACCCAGTCGATGACATCGGACAAAGTCGGATGAACTCAAGTTGACCCCCATCCTCCTGCCAACGTCAAGGACAGCCTCCTCTGGATCCTCATCTTTCACCTCTGGAACTCCTTGGATCCTGATGTTGCGTGACCTGGATTTTTGCTCCAGGTCATCAATTCTTTGCTCCAAGACTGCCATCTTTTCCACTGATTTCTTTTCTGCCTCCTTATGTAGTTGAATCTCTGCCTCCTGGGCCTTTATCCTCCTCTCAAGATCCATGATCCGGCCCTCCTGCATCTCTAGCCGGGTGATGTTGCAGACATTGCCTCTGTAACCGCATCTTTTACAAACTTTTTTAGTTGACTACTTTTCTCGAGCTTGTGGATGACAAGCTGGGCAATGTCGTCAGATTTCCTTTTTGTTGGCATATTAAAAATATGGGTTTAAAATGAGAAATGGGTGGGAATAATAAAAAAAAGCAAATTGTTGAAAAATTAATGTGAGTGAAGTCTGCAGCGGAGGAAAAGACCCAAGTGAGAGGACAGGTTTATGTGAACAGCAAGAGCATTGATAGAGTAGTACTCTGTTTTGAAGCGAAGACTATGTTTACAGGAATGGAATGTTAACTAATAACCTCTCAAGGACATTTCTCCACATTGATCCACTTTCACTTTCACTAACATTTTTAGCTCCAAGTATCACAAAAAGTCCAAGGTGTGGGACTGTAGTAAGAAGTTCCTTGCAAGACCCATGAGGAATCCAACCAAAAAACACATAAAGTTTCTACATTCTGATAGTAGCGTATATCAACACAGATGTCACAAAGATGGCATCTATTAGCTGCACAACATATGAAGTGTGAAGTATGAAGACTTAGACTAGAAAAGAAGATTTTATGTAGACACTTTACAAGCACATGGCAGAGTTGATCCTATCAATAAAAAAAACAAAACAAAACAAAACAAAAAACATAGATGAAATTTATTGGAAGAACGGGTATTATGGTTATGAATTTGATTATTATATTGAAAGAGATCTGAAAAAGGAGTGGGTAACAACCTCTCCTTGTCATGCTTGTACTCATACATAAATATTGCGAGTTCTTGCTTATTGATATCATATATATTAAGTAAAGACATTTTCTTAAATAAAGGTGCAGATGGTGCTAGGTAATGGGAATTAGTAATTATTCTTAAATATTTGTTTTGATTTTTGAATATGGAGTCTAATTCATATGAGATTACATTGGTAGACCAGACAATATTGCAATATTTTAAATAAGGAAAAATTATGGAATGGTATAGAGTTATCAGATTTTTATGAAGCAAACTATGCTTAAGTTTATAAATTAAACCAGTATTCCTACTTATCTTAAGTAATACATTTATCATATGGTACTTAAAACTCAAAAGATTATCCAATGTGACACCTAAAAAGTTAATGAAATTACTTAATTCGATACGTTTATTGTCGATATAAATGTGAATACGATCGTTGTCAATTTAATTATTATTATTAGATTTGTCAGTATGGGTTCGTGTTAAAGATTTATTTTCTTGAAAATAGATGCATCTAGTTTTATTTATATTCAGGGACAACTTATTTGCTTTTTACCAGTCGGAAGCATTTTGGAGTTCATTGTTCAGGATGTGGATGGTATTATTTAAATCTTTAGAAGAATAAAAAATACTTGTGTCATCAGCAAATTGATAAAAGGTTAACAAATTAGATGATTTACAAAGGTCGTTTATATATATATAAAGGAAATAACAAGGGGCCTTAAATTGATTCTTGCGGTACCCCAACGGAAACATTTAATGAAGAAGATAAGACAACATGGACAAATGTATGTTGAACCCTATTTAAAAGATAATCCCTAAACCAGTCTAACGCGATCCCTCGAATTCCATATTGATTAAGTTTAAATAAAAGTAATGAATGGTCCATATAGAATCAAAAACTTTAGATAGATCTAAGAAAACTCCAGTTATATGTTCGTCAGCAATAAATGAATCCATTATTTTTTGTTTAACTTTTAAAAGAACATACAGGAAAAAGTGGGTCGAAATCCGTAATGAGAATCACTTAAGATATCATTACTTTTTAAAAACTTATGTAATCGATTATATACTAATCGTTCAAGCAATTTAGAGAAACATAGTAAGAGGGATATTGGTCTATAATTTACAAATTTATCGGGGTCATTTTTCTTAAAAACGGGAATTACTTTAGATTCTTTGAGTTTTGAAGGTACTTTACCAGTTACAAATGACAGAATAGATACATGAGTTAAAGGCAAGGCAATGGCATAAATGACACGCTTAACAACTTTACAATTTACGTTATCAATTCCACAAATTGCACTACTTTTAAGGCATTTACAAATATTAATCAATTCATTTATATGTGCAGGTGATAAAAAGAAGGAACCAACCACATTTGTTCAACAATAAAAAAGAGAAGAATTAATAGATTGTGGGACCATATCACTAATATTTTTCCAATATTTACAAAATACTCATTGAATGCATCAGATATTTCAGTTGGTTGAGAATATATTTTTTGATCACATTTAAACACTTTGGGGATTAGATTTTTCTTCTAACCTAATAACTCATTAATAGTTTTTTGCATGTCTTTTTTATACTACTCTGATTCAAATATACCTTTTTTGTAATATTCTTGACGAGATATGCGAATTATATTAATAAGTTTGTTTCTGATTTTTTTTTATTTTCTCTCGTTACTGGCAAGTTTAGTTTGGCAAAATATTTTGAAACATTTATTCTTTTTTCTAATTAATCTTAGAATTTTGTTGGTAACCCACGGTTTTCTATTTCTTCTCCTTTTTTGTTGTTGAAGAGGAAAATGTTAATCATAAAGTTTGATAAAAATTTTCATGAATAAATTATAAGATTTTTCAGCATCGATACATGCTAGTACTTCACTCCAGTCAACGTTAGACAGTTCAACAGAAAAACTATTGATGGTTGATTCATTGATTTTCCTTGAAGTGTAATATTGGGCTGAATCATTCTTGAAAATTCCTTTCTTGTAACAAAAAATTGGCATGTGATCAGTTATTGGAGAATAAAGCACACCCGAGATAATATCACTTTCATTTGTTAATATATTGTCAATAATAGATTGAGATGTATTAGTTACACGAGTTGGCAAGTTAATTTTGATATAAAAGCCATATTGTGCAATTTTATTCATTAAATTAATAGTATTATTTGAAGTCATATTCAATAAATCAATATTATAATCTCCAAGTAGATATATTTGTGTGTTTTCTTTTGAACGTTTTTGCAATAAAAACAATTGATATTCCCAACACTAATTCCAGTGATATTTTTTGTATACAAATGGTCATGTAAGGAATTTCCTAATTAGTATTTGATCATAGAAGATATGTATTATTTGATACAACTCTTCCCCTAGAGAAGCCCACTAACAATTATACTAGAACAATAAAATCTGTTCTTATCCATGCATAATCTCTGAAACAGCCTTTTAAATGACACAAGATTGTTGAAACTTACGTTACCAAAGCATGAAACTTTTGTTACCACATCGTTACAGATGCCTGTACCATTAATGTTTGCAGAAAAACTTGATAATCTTATTTATCGCTTATTCAATAATTTTTCTTTTTATAGTGTAAATTTTCCTTTTATACTCGAAGTATGATAATATTTAAGCCAGGTTCAACAACAAAGCTTACAAATCAAATTATTGAACAGACAGTTATGTTTATTTACCTTTCACTGAACCCCCTAACAATTAATAAAAAATAAACACAATTTAACATGGTTTGACACAGAAACTCTTCTACATCTTAGCTGCAACAATAAACTTGGTTCAAAGTGACATACTATTCTGTCGATTATCTATTTTTAATGTGGCTATATTTTGAAACTTACGTTGCCAAAATTTGAAATTTACGTTACCTGATAATTGAGTGATTTATTTGGAAATAATATACCTGCAAATCAAAAGTAATGATCATGTTTTACATTGGGAGCTATATACCAAATAAATCCACAACAATCACATAAAAACATGATTATTTAACAAAAACAATATATATTTACGACTTGAAATACTCCCCCCAATTTTTTTAACACGTCTTGTTTGAAGGTTCAATTGTATTTTGTACAGTCAATACTCCTGGGAAGCTCTTGCTAAGCTTTCTAATGACCACTCGCAGACGGCGCATACCTCAACTATGTTTATTTTTATTGAATTAATGATTAATACATATATTTCCGATTGTGTGGTAACGTATGTTACATCACGTATGTTACATCTGTGTATTAAATTGGTTAAGTTGGCAACATAATAATGAATCCTAAGGCCCCCATGTGAAGGGAGATTCTACTCCGTTAGTCTCAACTCATGAGCAATGATTCAGAGCTCTGTACCTTCATACTTTTTACAAAAATGGTAACGTATGTTACACCTCTTAAAACTACTTTCTTCTTATCTCTCTTCTTATGTTACAAGTCGCACTACGTTCGAATCGGAATGATAAAGCATTGTTAAGCATATATATATATATATATATATATATATATATATATATATATATATATACACACCCCTTGTGGTTAGAAAAACGATGTAGTTCTCACTGTAATATCATAGCCGAATGTGGAGTATAAAAATGGTAACGTAGGTTTCACTAGATCCGGTGACACATTTCAAAGCGGTGTATTTTTCTAAATTTGGTATATATCATGGGACATTTAGCTGCCTTTATAAAGGTATGATTGAGTTTCTTGTCTGTACTTATATATTCAAATAAAGTTGAAAAAACATGAAAAAATGTTGCTGGCGACATGCACTTTTTAGCCTGTAGCCAACAATTCAACCCTCCCCCAACACTTTATTGCTTAAATTTTGCCTTTGAAATTAAATTAAATTTGGTTTACATGTCCCTTGGCATCACATTAAAACACAAAAGTATTCAGAAAAAGCTTAGTTTCTCCGAAAGATGAGCAAGAACGCTGGAGACATGATTTTTGACCAATTGTGCCGAAAGAGTGGTTTTGGGCCTCCAGAGCGCTCGAAAACTTGAATTTTCGGCATATTTTGTGTACGCTCTTTATTGGTGGAAAGTATACCCAGTTGTTGTGTGTCCGGACGATCAATTTTAGAAAGTCATTTGGAAAAATTTACAAGGGAAGTTTTATCAATTTTTAGTACAAAATATCAGAAAATATTATAGAGAACAAAATAGAAGATGATTACAACTATTGAATTTGTATTTTTAGTGTAATACAAAGACAAAAAAGAAGGCTTCAAAAATAATAAAGTGTCCGGACACCCGACCCCCCATCCTATGATTTTTATATGGCAATAGAATTTGAGTTTTTCAATTTCTATTTTTAATTAAGGAAAAATATTCTAATTCAATTAAGAGCCAAGTTATATGATGAATAGGTGTGACGGAACCTGACAGAGTAGAAAATCAAGCATTTGTCCCAAAGAAAAAGAGAAATAAGCCAAACATTGCCAACCTTATTTCACCACACAGGGAGGAATAACACTAACAGGGAACAAGGTTATATCATAACCTTGTTCATGGAATGAGTGGCATAAGTCTAGATCTACCTCGAACGAAGTTCATGCAGACTCCACTCCACTTCACTACCGCTACCCTACGCTCCACCTACCCCAAATTCGGGTAGGTGGAGCGTATTGAAGTGGAGTGGAGCCTGCACGAACTTCGCTTGACATGCTTGAGGTACATGTAGGTCTACCGCGACCGGGTAGATCTAGAGTCTACCTTAAAAAATATAGCACAATTTAGATCTATCATGAAATAAACCACTAGTCCAATCACTGCTGTTCATTTCGTCAGCGCTGGTGACATCTTTCTACTCCCATTGCCATGCATTGACTTTGTACACAGCGACTGCGCACATATCGACGCACCGCGAGAAGATAGATGACAAATTTCATGATAAGGCCAAAAATAAATATGTAAAAAAATTGCTGAGATTACTTTTAGTTTTTTATATCAAGTATTATCAGTTTCCGATCGCACCCCTCTTCGCGTATGAAATGTTCTGGTCACTTGAAAATGGTATCGTATTACCGAACGTGTGTTTTCTGTGTGAAAAGTTGGAAAACTTACTAAATCACTGATCAGCTACACCTGTTACTACCATTTTTTTTTTTTTGAAAATAAAGACTTTAAAAGTGTGTTTTTGGACCTTGCAAAACAACCTCGGCCAGTCATTTTCAGATTGAACTAAAAATTAGTGTACCATGTCTGCGCTCCCATCGACTTTACACATGATTCTGGAATTTTGATGAGAAACGCTCCATTTTGAAGCTGTCACATGAAATGCCCGTAATTCATTATTTTTTTCCACCATTTTAAGTCAGATTTTGTAATGAATATCTTTCTATGTATCGCATGAGTAAAATTTGTGGTCGTTGCGTATCTTCTTTTAGTAGAATCACGCAGGTGCACAGACAAGTGGCACTGCACAGACTTGGCGACCATACCTCACTGAAAATAATCAAATAGACATTAATAGTGAAATGTAGGCACCTACGTGAAGTCTAGAATATAGATCTAATTGGCTGAGTGAGCCGCAAGCGGGCGAGGGCCCAGTATGTATTGGTAAGGTCCCCCAAGTCTGCACAGACACGTACATGTATCTGCGACATTCTAGTAAAAGAAGATATGCAACGGTCAAACTTTTACACATTTCCTTAATACTTTTTAAAAATCAGACACAAAAATGGTGGAAAAAATTTATTTTGAGCATTTCATTTGACAACCTGAAATGCTGCCTTTCTCATCAAAATAATTGAATTGTGTAAAGGGAATGGTGCGCAGACATGGAGCACCATTTTTTTTTTCAATCTTGAAATGACGGGCCTAGGTTTTTACCAAGGAAATCACACATTTCTTTCAATTTTTTATGAGATTTTCGGCACACTTATAAACATGTAAAGAACAGTATCAACTGAAAATTTTTGTGAAATAAAAGAAATTCATGCTGCATCTCGAGTTAAATAGTTAAGGTGTGGAGGCATGGGGGCCCCAATTATTATGTCTAAACTAAAAAAAATGAACACCAAATTGGGTCTTCGTCCCCCCAAAAAAAAATGCACCCAGGTATGAATCAGTTCATGAATCATGATACACTTTCAAGGTTGGCTAATGATCCTTTTCTTTTGTTGTAATAGGTCTCAACTGGACGGATGACCCAAAGCAAGCTCCGCAGATGTTTGACTTTACAGGATCACCAGGTGTGAACCCAGAGTCTGGGTTGAATGAACACTCTTCACCACTCGATTGTTACTTCAAATTTGTGTCACCAGAAACGTTTGAAGACATTGCAGAGGAAAGCAACAAGTATGCAAGATCTGTTCTAGCTGCCAATCCACCCTCTCCATCATCCCCTGCGAGAAAGTGGACTCCTACTTCTGGAGGTTAGTCTAATACATTTATTTTCAATAGATCTAATGAATGCCAATTCGTCCAATTACCAGCTCATCTACTATCATATTGGTCTACCATCAGTTCATCCACTCTCTACAGGGTATAATTGCTATTTCTTCTACTAACCTGTTGGTACAATAGCTGTTCAGTTATTTTGCCATATTTGACTGAGCATTAATTGGGCAGGATGAATGAAAAGAAAATGGATATATAATGCCTACTGTTTGTTAGAATTGGTCATAGACAAACTAGTGATTACATGAAGTGATTATTAGACCAAATGGTTGTTAGATGAAATGTTGGACGGAATGGCATTAGACTAAACGAAGTTAGACCATGCGATGAGTGGACGAGTTGGCAATAGACGAATTGGTATTTTACAGTACACACTTTGTGTTAAAGTTCAGAAATCATCTTGTGATCGGGGCTTGAGGGCCATTCGGAAGCTATGTATGCAAATTTTATAACTGCATGTCAGACCGAAACTTTCAAATACTGTACAAATCCATTTTAAAATTAATTTTGGAGCAAAAATGCAGAAATTGTTTGAACATTTATTGATTAAAAGGTTGTAATGTGTTATCTGAACAATGTCATCAACTCATTACAACCCTGTCACACTTTCTTTATCATCTGGGAAATATTTTATAATTTATTAAGTTATCAGGGATTCTGGATACTTAGGCGGGTAATACCTTTTAACAATTCTATGTAGAAACATGCCATTGATATATCTTTTTAGGTGAAAAGAAAAAAAGAGACCAATTTGGGAGTACTATTTTCCCCCCTTTTGGGGATATTTCATTTCTTCTAGGTGTGGTACCCTTTATTCATTTGGCCATGTGAAGGCTATCACACATTTTGAGTTTAATCTTCGAAATTTGGTGTTCATTAGTTTGTTGTCCAAACTCTGTCTTACATTTAAATTTGTTTATAGGAAGATTAACATAATATTTATGTGGAGTGCAATCATTGATCTCTTGTGGAGTCGCACAGTCACATGTATTCATAATATGGTGCTTTTATGCCATTCCTGTCAATACTCTTTTGTACTTGAACTTATTAGTAAAAAAATGTTTATTAATGTCGTTGAAAGCAATTACACACAACAGACTTAACATCAAGTTTATTGTATTACAAGTATTAGGTTTGTATGCAGAACAGTGGTTTTGCCAAGTACTCAATCCATGTAAAAAGCAATATGAGAGAACAGGTTTATTCTTGGAAATGTTAGCCTTCATTTGTTGTGTTTTTCAATCAAACTCTGTCTTGATGCATGTTTACTTTTAGATAACAAGATTGACAGAGTATAGATATCAACGAGTAGCTAAGTCATATATATTAATAACTTATGTGCTTTAATTATAAAGTCTATACTTGTGAATACTCTGTGCCATTTATGCTGTACTTAAACTTCTTATAGTAAAAACATTTTATTGACGTTCTTGAAATAAGTAACTGTTTTCATTTTTTTCTTGTGTATACTTATTCCATTATTAAGCCTACCACTAACCCCAGAGATATGCTGTTCACCAATGGTCTACCATTCACTGTACTTTATTGGCCTACTATACATTGCACATCGTTGTTCTACTGTCTACCATTCAGTGTAAACCATTGGTCTACCATTGAACTTGTGGTCTATAGTGTATGACCAATGGTGTTATTTGAATGGTTGACTAATAGTATAGTGTGTATGACAGTGTTGTATGGTAAGTCAATGGTGTACGGTGTATGGTAAGCCTATGGTGTACGGTGAATAGTAGTTCAATGGTGTATGGTAGGCCAATGGTGTACTGTAAATGGTAGGTCAATGGTATACGGTGTATGGTAGAATGGTGTAAAGTGAATGGTCAATCAATGGTGAATGGTGTGTGGTGTACGACGAATGGTAGTTGAATGGTGTATGGTGAGCAGTGAATGGTACACGAATGGTGTACGGCGAATGGTACGCGAATGGTGTACAGTGAATGGTGTACGATGAATGGTACGCGGATGGTGAATTGTACACGAATGGTGAATGGTACACGAATGGTGTATGTTGAATGGTAGGCGAATGGTGTCCAGTGAATGGTGGCTGAATGGTGAATGGTGGTCAATGGTAAACCTGTCTATAGTGGCCATATGGTAGATCAATGGTGAATGGTGTTTGATCAATGGTATATGAATGGTAAATGGTGCTCATGAATATGGTAATAGTAAGGTCCGAATTATTTAAATTAGTTTGAATGGTATACCATTGAGGCTTGAATGGTATACCATTGGTGTATGGTGGGTGCTGTGCGAATGGTATTCCAATGGTATATCAATGGTGTATGATAAATGGTAGTCAATGGTATACCATTCAATTTTTTTTATAATGGATTCCATTGTTTAAAGATTAATGTTGACCCACTGATCTTCTTTTTGGCACTAAATTTCTTATATAAGAGGTGTCAATTGTTTTATGTAAGAACTTGATTTAGAATAAAAATTATGAATATTGAAGTGTGTTTCAGGAATTGATACAAGGATGTCTGCCAATCTTATATCATAAGCTTTATGGCATATTACCCTTTCACAGGTATACAGTACCTATATTATCTTTAATTAATAATTAGGATTCCTATGATAATAACTACAAATGTATTATGTCTCTAATGCTCTATTATAGTGTAGCTTTTTTAAAAAAAGTTGTTTTCTTTGTTGTTTATTTCAAATTTAGGTGAACTGATGGTCTTCTGGGCTCTTTGCATGCTCATGGGTGTTGTTGGAAAACCAGCTACCCACCTAAACTGGTCAACTCGGCGTATACTTCTCACTCCGTTCTTCGCACTAACGATGGCAAGGGATCGATTCATATTACTTCTTCGTTTCCTTCATTTCAACGACAGTACGACAGCCAAACCACGAGACGATCCGGATTTCGATCCCCTTCACAAGCTCCGTCCATTCTACGACAAAGTCACAACTGCTTTCCACACCGTCTTCACCCTTTTCCGCTCCATTTCTGTTGATGAGGCCCTAATCCGTTTCTACGGCCGTCTTATATTTAAGACCTTCAATCCCCGGAAGCCTGCAAAGTACGGGATGAAAGCGTACAAAATTTGTGATGTATCAGGGTACACTTGGAAGTTTAAGCTGTATACAGGACGTACTGGTGGTGAAACCATTCTTGAACTTGTGATGTCGATGATGGCAGGTCTCCTTGACAAAGAATACCATTTGTTTATGGATTCTTCCCCGTCACTTTTTTGGCACTCTTTAAAAGGAAAACTCATGCTTGTGGAACAGTAAGAATTAACCGGATAAACATGCCTAAAGACATGAAAGCAAACAGGATGAAGAAGGGAGACTCATTATGGAAACGGAGTAAAGAACTTCTTTGTATGTTGCGGAAAGACAAGCGAGATGTGACAATGCTTTCGACCATGCACACCGATGAATTCCAACCCACCGGCAAGAAAGACCGCGCGACTGGAGAGGACATTCACAAACCAGAAGTAGTCTTGCATTGGACTACAATCGATATATGGGAGGTGTCGATTTGTCCGATTACCTTACCGGTATGCGCAAGTCGCTGAAATGGTACAAAAAATTGGTCTTCCATCTCAATGATGTTTGTGTCACTAATGCTTACATTGTGTTCTGTTATGTTACAAGAAAAAAGATTACTCATTTGAACTTTGTGGTAGATCTCATCGAACAGCTTGTTGCTCATGGTAGTATGCAGAGTGAGAATCAACCACGACCAGCAAGAGCCGGAAGAAAAGGTGAACGTGGCAATATAACAAGGCTCGAGTATGCAGATTCAAAGCATTGGCCCAGCTATGTACCGGCTACTGCAGGAAAGGAAAACCCATCTAGACCATGTGTAGTTTGTAAGCCAGCACCATTAGGGAGAAGAAAAGAAAATGGAGAAAGTGTCAAACGTCCAGAGACTAGATATATGTGCAAGAGATGTGATGTTCCATTACACCCATTATGTTTTGAAGCCTACCATACAAAGCAGAATTTCCGTACTGGTTAGTGCAGACTTGTCAAAGATCTGATCAAAATATGAGCATAATATCAGTGTTTGTCTTTCTCCTACTTTTATTTCTTTTCATTTCACCTGTCGATTTTCTGTGACCCTCCACACACATTAGTCCTTTCCCCATTCCTTACTTTTTTTCTAGGAAGACAAACACATCTTGCATGATATCTAGGAATCGAGATATGCTCTCTTTCAAAGTGTTTTATATTTTACTTTATTTCAGCAATATTTTACTTTGTTCCATGTATAACAACCCAACTGCAATAATTATTAACACTAAACATGATGGTAAGTTTAATAAAGAAACAAGTCCAATACTTGCCTTTTTCTACATTAGATCTGTGCTTGCCTGATATTCATTATCAATTGAGCTTTCTTGGGTTGAAATCCACATTTGCTTGAGGCTGAAGATATTTCTGGAATTATATTATTTTACTTTCCTGCCATAATTGTTAGAATGATTCTTGAATTTTCAATGTGCAATGCAAATCATGTTGAAACGTGAAACTTATCTTGATGTATTTATTTTCATTAATATTTGATCTGCATGGTTTAGCTTAGAATTTGCTTTCCAGTATAATTGTATTTATTTTTCTAGTGCTGGTTATGGGTTTATTTATTTTGATATTGATTTTCTGTGATCAGAAAAAAATAATCACTTGAGGATGCATTCAGATTCAACTTCAGGAACTGCATGTCTGTTGTATTCGTATGTAAGATTTTACCAATCTGTAGTGCTGCAATGCATGTCATATTTTAGTGTTCGATTACCACCATATTTGTTAGATCAAGAGTAATTTCTTGGTTTAGATAAAGGAATAGCAAAATTCATTTTAACATCCATTCAAATTTAATGTTAATGTACATTATTTTTTCTTTAATACCGAACTTGCATCTGCTTGTATGGAAACTTGTCAACATGTGGTAGTTATGATGATTTACATTATAATCAAAAGAAGCTGCAATTATCATATAACATGGCATTCATCTTGGAAAGTGGGGTGTTGGAGTGCAGTCTGAGTCAAATGTATCTCTGTATTTTATTTTTATAGATATCTTTTATCTGTAAACTTGCTAAGTTTCCTACAGTGCTTTTACAATTATTGCTAGCAGCCTATTGATTTGAATGTTTTATATTTATAAATACACCTACTTTGTATTGATTTGGAAGGTTTGCTAATCCATAGTAGTATAGTAGTATAGTATTTATTTTCCGTATAAAAAAACAGCAAAAAAAGCAAAACGGATGGATTGCCCATTTTCAGTTTAGTCGACATGACTATACTGTTCTTCCATGGGGTCCATATACAATACAAAGTAAAAAGAAAACACATATGAAAGAGCATATATACGGTAGATCAAACAGAATATCAAAAGTGACATGATATATGTTGTTATAAGAAAAAGTCATGAAATTGAATAGTTTGGCAAGAATTTACATTAAATATTTTATAAAATTAATGAATTGAATGAATAAGGCTGCTGTCAAGTTATTAAAAATGTTTTCACAAGGAGCAAGGAATAATGAAATAAATAATATGATTGTACAATGAATAATATATAGAATATGTAATGATTGTAAACTGTATAGTAACACAAAATTCTGGTTCACGCATAATTTTTAAAAGGACAACAATATAAGAGCGTAAAAATATTGAAATGAAATCAGGATAAAAACGGGTACAGATTGCATTGAGACAACATCGAAATCATAAAACATGTACATACAATGATTGGATTCATATGAGAAGTAAGAAATTAAAATTTAAAAAAAAGAGTAAAAAGGAGAATGCACTTTGTGGAACTATTTAGTCGGATAAGCTTTAAATAAGTTTTTAATTTAAAGTTTATTAAGAGAACAATGGGGAAATGGGGGAGAAAGAAGAAAAAAAAGCAAAAACAAGAAAATTAAGCGAACAAAAGCATACAATATTGACTTTATGACAAGGTAAGCAGGTCACCGAAGTGAGATGATAATTTAGTTTTGAAATTGTTTACAGTAGGAGACAATTTTAAATCCAAAGGTAGGGCATTATATACATTGGCACCTCTATATTTAAAGGATTTCTTAAGGAATTCTGTCCGTGGTTTAGGTAAAAGTAGTTTTTCGCCATAGCGAGAAGAGTAATATTGAGGTGCGACCTTGAATTCATTACGTAAATACTGAGGAGTTAGTTCGTGCATTACCTTGTACATAAAGACAATAGAATGCTGATTACTCCTTTTGTTAAGAAATTGCCAGCCCAGAGAATTATGCAGCTCAGCGACAGATATGTGTGACTCTGGTTTAACTCTTAATATGATACGAGCTGCTCTGTTCTGTACCTTTTGGAGTTGGTCGATATATTTATTACATGTTGAGCTGTATATTACGTCACCATAATCAAAGTATGGGAGTATAAGAGACTTATAAATGGAGTTTACAACTGATTCATTTAACGAGCGTCTTAATCGTCCTAAAAAAAACAACCATCTTACTTACTTTCTGGATTAGTTTTTCGATATGTTTATTCCAAGTCAAAGTTTCATCACAAATCAGTCCTAAGTACTTAAATTCACGCACTTGGTTTATACGGTTGTTGTTTAAAGTTACATTCAAGACATTGTGTTTAGCAAGCATATGTTTACTTCCGATTAGGATGCATTCTGTTTTATTACAATTGACACTCAGTTTGTTATCATTCATCCACTTATGAACATTCTCGATGTCGAAGTTAAGAGCTGACTCGACGTTTTGGATCGATGGGTGAGAAAAGTAAAGAACCGTGTCATCGGCGTACAATTGAACCTGACATAATTTCACACAGTCCATGAGATCATTTATGTACATGATGAAAATAGTGGTCCTAGCAGTGCACCTTGCGGGACTCCACAGGTAATGTTAGATTCTGCAGAAAGCTCAGAGTTGACAAGCGTCCTACAAATTCTGTCGGTCAAGTAACTTTCCATCCATAGCAATGGAGTACCCTGTATCCCAATATTAGTAAGCTTCTTTAAAAGAATTCCCCAGTCTACGGTGTCGAAGGCCTTTTTGAGATCGACAAACACCGCACCGGTATACTCCTTATCAATTGCATGGTACCAGTCATTAGTTACTTTGATCAATGTTGTGATCGTTGAATGTCTTGCCCGGAAACCGGATTGTGCCGGCGAGAGAATATTGTGGATATGTAAGTACGAGAGGACCTGCCTCTGAACTACACGTTCTAAAATTTTTGACACACAAGGAAGGAGGGAGATGGGTCTAAAATTTGATGGAATGGTTTTATCTCCACTTCTATGAATTGGGATGATTTTTGCAATCTTCCATTGTTTGGGAAATTTGCCCGTTTTCAAAGAGAAGTTTATCAAATAGGTGATACTGGGTGTTATTTCGTAAGCACATAATTTCAAAACGAATACAGAAATGCCGTCCAGTCCCACTGATTTCGTGTTTCTTAAATTTCGTATGATATCGAGTACATCAGTTTCTTTTACAGGGGAAAAGCTAAATGGGCCCTTTACAGTATTTGTGTTATCCTGCAGGTCTCGGGGAATGTTTGGTAATTTATTAGCAAGATCGCTTCCGACGCTAGAAAAAAAATCATTAAAATTGTTTGCAGCTTTTGAAGCATCATTAGAACCGAGAGTGACCCTTGAATCACACTTCTTATTTGGTATAATTGATTTCAAAGTTTTCCAAGTATTTTTGGAATTGTTACATTCCGACAGTTTATTCGAGTAGTATTTCTTTTTTGCTTTTGCAATTTCAGAAGTTACTTTATTACGCAATTTTCTATATTCGCGCATAAGATTATCATCTCTAAGTTTACAAGCTTTCTTTTTTATTTTATCACGTTTTTTCATTAGTTTGTATATATATAGGACTTCATCCAGGGTGACTCTCTATCTCTAATTCTCCTACAGCGTATGGGCATGTGCTTGTTTACTACATTTAATACTAGGTTCTGCCAAAAGTTGACGGCTTCGTCTATTGTCTTACATTCACTTAGTTTCGACCATTCTTGGGCACGGATGTCGTCCTTGAACAATTCTGGATTAAGATCTTTACAATTCCTATATGATATTAATCTGGGGGATGTTTTTACTCCAGAATTCCATACTAAGAAACTAATAGAATGGTCGCTCATTCCGTTGTGTAGAACACCGTGATTTTTTATCTTATCAGGGCAGTTAGTAATCATGTGATCAACTAAGGTAGCGGAAACATGAGTTACTCTGGTTGGTATTGTTTTGTTTACTTGAAATAAGCCATACCTATCATTGATTTCTTGATATTGTTTACTCATACTTGATAACGTTCGTGACAGTAAATCACAATTTATGTCACCGACTAAAATTACGTCAAGGCTTAGCCCATCTATGTATTTTGTATAATGCTCATAGAGATTTAGTACATCAATATTTGACGATGGTGGTCTATACCAGGTTGAGAAAACAATTGGTTTTGAATGTTTTAAATAAAGTTTTACAGAGACAATTTCTAATTCATTCATAGAGTCATGACTTAGTTCTTCATAGTGAAGAGATGCGTGAATGTAGATCGCCACTCCACCCCCGTGTCGATTTCTGTCCCTCCTTACAAGGGAGAAATTATCGATCTTAATTTCGTCATAAAAAATAGAATTGTCAACTTTGGTCTCGTTTAAATTACATTTGACGAATGACCTCACCTCATCAATGTGCTTAAGAATACTATTAACATTCAGCTGGGCAATTTTAAGGCCCTGATTTCCCTTCAATTCATTGTACATAAGATTATTTTGAAAATTAGATTTTACATGGCTTGACTGATCTTTGACCGTAAGTCGTGGCTCTCCTTCGTCTTCAACCAAAAAGTTATGAAACGGCATTTCCTTGAAAATGCAAATGTTGCATTGCCAATTTACAAAACATTCTAACATGTTATCATATTTATTACGTGACACTCCTGCGCAAATTATATGCAGCCATTGGTTACACATGGTACATTTTAGTCCTTTCTGATTTTTCTTAACAGGTCTTTTGCAAGAAGCACATGGGTATTTACAAGTTTATGTCACGTTATCCATAATAAACAAAAATACAACTTACAAACTATTCGATAAGTGAAAAACGAATATCAAATACAAATAATCTAAAGATAAGAGTGTGAGAGAGAAAAAAAATGAGACAAAAGAAAAAAAAGAAAATGAAAAAAGAAAGAAAAAGAAAAAAAAACTAGGGGAAAAGAGAAAAAAAAATAATATTAATAATAAAAGTAACACTATAACAATATTAACAATAATAGCGAGTTATCTAAGTTTTACGGTAACAGACCAGGTCATGCAGAGTTCAAAATGGTTGATGTTGACACTCAGAAACGCAGAGTTAAATCAGGATTTGTTTAGTGTCGAATCAGTGAACTGTTACTGTTGTGAGCTAGGATGATTGCTAAAAGGTTTTTGAATAGCAGAAGTTAAACTCAGTCAAGTACGATGGTTTATGCATTTTCCGATTAGGGACGGTAGATGGCGCTAGAGTTCCTTTATACCTGGTTCATTTCGTGAGGGTGTCCGGTAATTCAAGGCGTTGACGAAATTCGGCAGAAATGGCAATGTGGGGCCTTAATCAACGAAATAAGGCAGCTTTGATTTTAAACAGAAGAGGTTCTCCCAGGTGCGATGATGCGTTGAGTCGATCAGGTGAGAACATTGGAATCCGGATCACCAAAATAAGAGATACGAAGACAAATTAAAAGAAAGCGTATTATCATAATACAAAAGCGGATATAGGGCGTTGACGAAATTAGGCAGACTTGGCACGATGTAGCCTTAGTCGACGAAGTAAAGTAGCTCCAATTTTCACAAAAGAGATTATCTTAGGTGCGATGACGCGTTCAGTCGTTGTGCCAAGGTGAAAACACTGAATCCAGTTAAAATAAAATGCACAAAAGAAGGTATAATCGCAATACAGTAGCGGACAATTCAGGGGATGACGAGTTCAAAGACAAGAGGGGTAAATAGACTCTGTAATCCCCTATCCGGAGAATATGTTATCATGTATTTAGTTTACACAGATCACATTCCTTTGTGATGGAGACTCGTTTTTTTGTACGTTTTATAACGCACAGAATTCGGCCATCTTGGGTCCATAGAGCATCAAGTTCATCTCTGAAACTAGTTTTGACTTTCCAGAAAAGTTCAGATCTTGTTTTGGTGAGGCTCTCATGAACAAATATAGCGTTGTCTTTTGAACCCCTCAATCTTTTCCGATTTCTGTAGATTTTGTCTCGTGTGTCATAACTGGTGAATTTCACAATTATACCTCTACTTTTACTCTCCTTTCTGGGCCCTAATCTGTGACTTCTGTCAATGTCCTTTGCATCTAGTTTTACATTCATCCTTTGATCACATAACTCGATTATAGTTTCATTTGTGTTTTCGTTCTCAGATTCGTTGATACCATGAAATATTAAACAGTTTCTTCGTGTATACTGTTCAGAATCATCGTGTTTCTCGAGTAAAGTTTGGATGTGAGACTTTAGGAAAGCAATTTCATCATCTCTCGATTTTAGTTCAAACTCAATAAATTCACGTACATTCTCTGTCACGTTTTTTGTAATGACGGGTGTGATTTCGTCAACAAGAGTCTTTTTAAGAGCACTTACCAATTTGTTAAGCATGTCGTCACTCTCTAACACTTTATTTAGTTCAGCTCGTATAGTGTTGGTTAGCTCTTCGGCTTGTTGTTTCGAATTGCGTGTATTCGGTGTTGGAGCCATGATGAGCTTGTAGATCACAGAAAATCAGTCTTCCAAAGATTTATTCACTCCAAAAGTATGTCACAAAACACAAGAAATCACACCCTTGAGTTATATAAGCAGTATATCGAGAACATGAAGTTAATTATGCTGACTATACATGACCAGGATGTCGGTCGGGAGGCACTAAAAAAACACGTCCGCTCATGACGAATGTCCGCATCTTCCAGAAACATGTATCCAATCCATTAATGCATGTTTCTGGAATTTTATAACTGATCAATGTGAAAATATTTATACTAAAGCTGTTGAATCACTAAAATATTGATTTGTTACATGTTTTTCTCTATTTTCGCTGATTCTTTAATCTATTTAGCAAAGAATATTTGAAAGCAAGTCCATGCGCATTAGTGGACAATGATGTAAAATACCGAACTTGCATCTGCTTGTATGGAAACTTGTCAACATGTGGTAGTTATGATGATTTACATTATAATAAAAAGAAGCTGCAATTATCATATAACATGGCATTCATCTTGGAAAGTGGGGTGTTGGAGTGCAGTCTGAGTCAAAAGTATCTCTGTATTTTATTTTTTTATAAATATTTTTATGGGGTGATGCAATCTGTAAACCTGCTAAGTTTCCTACTGTGTTTTTACAATTTTTGCTAGCAGCCTATTGATTTGAATGTTTAATATTTATGAATACACCTACTCTGTATTGACTTGTGAGGTTTGCTAATCCTTGAATACATGTATGTGGAATTTTATAGCTGATCAATGTGAAAATATTTATAATACTAAAGCTGTTGAATCACTAAAATATTGATTTGTTACATTTTTTTCTTTATTTTGGCTGATTTATTGATCTATTTAGCAAAGAATATTTGAGAGCAAGTCCATGCGCATTAGTGGATAACAAAGTGTGTGGGGGTGGTTGAGAGAGAAGGGGGGGGGGGAGGCGCTCCAGTAAGAAAGAATTTAGGGAGCAGAAAACATGGGCGTTATTTGTTTGATATTCCGATATTCTTATCTTTAATATTTTTAGTGGGAAAAGGAAAATTGTGATACATATGGAGAGAGAATGAAAAAAGAATAAGAGGAAAACAAAAGATCAAGAAGTAGAAAGGAGTAAAGAAATGATAAGAAGGGGATGGGCCCATCACGTAGAAATAAAGTCTAGGGAGAAATTGTTGACTGTTTTAACTCGCTAATAAATAATTTTGCCCATATCACATGTATCATTTTTCAAAGGTTCATAACTGGAAGTTGGAAATAAATTGAAAGAGAAATTGAGAAGAGGAAGAAAAATAAAACGAGCAACAAGCGAAAGGCACGATTGGTGAGAAGAGATGAAAGGAAAATAAAATAATATGAGTAGGAACCAAAGGGCGATCAGAAGGGAAAATTACAAAACAGGCGCGGATCCAGGGGGGGGGGGCACACCCGGCTAGTCCTTCCCCTTTTGAGAGCCACACCCCCCCCAAAAAAAAAACACCGTGATTGAAAACACGGTATACATGCAATATGAGAGTGATGACCTTTCTTTTTGTTGTTTGGGTTTTTGGGGCTTGTCAAAATTTTCGTGGCGCAAATACCATACAATCAGGAGTGAAGAACTAAAATATCCACAAAAAATATTTTCAACGAAGGGAGAATATTGAGATGGGGTTCGAAGATAACGACGAAGAACTGGAAGTAAACAAGCAATAATTGGAACGGGGAGAGGGGAAGAAAGAAGGAGATAATGAGTAGAATTGGTGCTGGAAATAATTTTTAAATTATAACCGAGGGACTTTTTTCATTGGACAAGGAGATATTAAAGAGGAAAGAGGGATGGGAGTGAGTTTCATAAGAAGAAGAATAAAGAAGGGAGCGAAAAAGACACATGAATACAATATGGGGGAGGAAAATGGATGATGACAATGATGGTGGTGGTGAGGAAGTTGTTATAATGATAACGAAAAGGGAGAAGAAAATAATGAGCAAGTAGAAGACTAGGGGAGGAGTATAATACCAAGAAAAAGAATAACATGAAAAATGATGGTGGTGGTAATGGTATTGATGATGGTGGTGGTAATGGTGGTGATGGTGATGATCAGTTCAGTGGCGTACCGTGGGTCATGGCATTGGGGAGCACCAGCAAAAGTTTTGAGTCACTAGTGAGCGCGCGAAGCGCGCCCAGTTGCCAGGTATACTGACCTAATAGAGTCACTTTAAAGACAGTGCCATTAAACGGATATGTACAGTGCGTCCCAGAATAAACGAAACCGAGATTTAGCGACCATTTATCATAACTTAATCATAAATAGAATAGATAAATGACCTACCAATTTAAAGCTTAGAATCTCCTCTTTCATCTGATATTACTTAGTTTATTTCTTATTCACGCATGAGTGAGCAAAAACAATTTGAAGAAAGGATACCAAAAACTCATTTGGCGAGGGGTATCTGGGTTTCAAAAAGAAAACCACATTTCTGAAAAGTTCAATATCTGCTCTTTAATTTGATACCTCAATTACAGAAAATGGTCAAGAAATAAAAAAGTTCTGGTCATTTGAAATAAGGCTTGTATTTCCATAATTTCATGAGATAAACGTGTTTTCACCGGTTTCCCACAGACATGACAGAAGCTTTCGCATGGTGAACAAAAGATTTAATGCATGGCTGATCGTCAACAAAACGGAGTGTTGAGTGAGTTTGAAAACCAGCCTGGAGAACCTCTTCATTTTATGAAATTATTGAAATTCAAGCCTTATTTCAAATGACCAGAACTTTGTTATTTCTTGACCATTTCTGTAGTTTAGGTATCAAATTAAAGAGGAGATATTGAATTTTTCAAAGATGTGATTTTCTTTTTGAAACCCAGATACCCCCCGCCAAATGAGTTTTTGATATCGTTTCTTCAAATTGTATTTGCTCACTCATGCGTGAATGGGAAATAATCTAAGTAATATCAGATGAAAGAGGAGATTCTAAGCTTTAAATTGATAGGTTATTTGTCTATTTCATTTATGATTAGGTAATGATAAATGATCGCTAAATCTCGGTTTCGTTTTTTCTGGGACGTACTGTATTTCATTGGTCAAATAATTCGAGCGCGAAGCGCGAGCTTAAAATTTTTGATATTCAGACCTAAAAAGGGACACTATAGTTTATCTTTTGTAATCATGATACGTACCTGTCTCACTAAATAATGCGAGCGCGAGCTGAAATTTTAGTAAATATTGACCCCAAACAGGAAGATTTTAAGTACTATATTAATAGGAATCTATAAGAGTATACACATCTCACCATAGTCATCCAATGCGAGTGCCAATAAGCGCCTGCTGATTGTGTTAGAATTACATCTAAACATGCACATAATGCACTTGTAATCATGATTAACATAGTTATTACCCATCTCACTAATCAAATCTTGCGAGCGCGAAGCGCGAGCTGAAAATTTAGGAAATTCAGACCCGAAGAGTGGCATTGTTTGTAGGAATTCACGAAGACCATACGTAGTTCACTTACCATATGATGCGAGCGCGAAGCGCGAGCTGAAAATTTTTGATATACAGATCAGAAAAAGGGACATTTTAAGGACTGATTATAGGAATTCATGGAGAGCAAAAATATTTCACCAATCCACTACTGCGAAGGAAATGTTTTTTATTAAGACCTTAAAATGGGGCAATCACTTTAAGTAGTCTTGAAAAAGAAGCATACTATTGTACATAAAACAATAATCACTCGAAGTGCGAGGAAATATATTTGGCAGTATGTTGTATATTGACTTGAAAACGGGAGGATTTAGTATTACAGGGTTATATATCTCGTTAAACAGACAATGCGAGGACCAGGAACAATGAAGACATAGGACCTGAGCAAATTATGTTTCGTAAATTTATGAAAAAAATGTTTCTTAGGTAATATAACATAACATAATTATTATTATAATGAACAATAATATCTTTTTCCCACTACGTTTATCTTCCTTTCTCCCTCTTTTTCTCGTTCCCCCTCCTTTTTTTGACAGCCGATGGGGGGGGGGGGCACGTGCCCCCCATGTCCCCCGTAGTTACGCCACTGGTGATGATGATGGTGATGATGATAAAATATAGGAAGAAAAATCATGGTTTCAGTTTATAACACATCGATTTTTGTTTTCTTCTTTCATTTAGGTGCATTATTTTGCCTCTTGAAAATGGCTGTCATAATATTCAACTTAATGAACTGATCAAGCTAGATCAAACTAGAAGAGAGTACAAGACTTTAAGTTGATATCGATTTCAATAATCCTAAACAAAAAGTGTATACAGCTGGCTATTGGGAATACCTCGGAGCGTACATACACTCTATTTTGTTCTAACGATACGGATGGGGTAATTGATGGAGGCATGGCCCCCTTTCCTTTGAAAATGACAAAAGGGCATCCGGTGAAGATCTATAAAGTTGCCACTTACTAACAATGTAAAAGAGTGACTTGAAAGGGAAGGATGTACGGAAGAATTCACCCTTTGTCAGTTTGGTTTAAAGGTATTGTTTAACTTTGTGAGCAGCCGATTGAAAAAATAAAATCTCAAACCCAGATGAAACATGTGTACAAGTGCATGTATTAGAACTAATAAACCCTGAAAACAACCATTATTCAGAATGAAAAGCTAAAACTACAAGGCAAACCCCGATTATGTAAACAGGCGTCTGATAGATGCCTAAATAGTACACATAAGTCATGTAAGTGTATGGGATGAAATTGAGATGATGTTTCTGGCCCGACCCTTTTTTAATTATTTTTGTGTTTTTGACACCCTTATCACGTTATGTACGTAACGTGCCCTATCGTGAAAAGGACATCCTTTTTACGTGTTTTTTGGTCGCGCATGGTATCCACTCGTCAAAGTAAGTGGCCCCCCGGGGTTTCTGGTCACTTTATTTTTCAATTTTTGAAGCACTAAATAATTATTTTCTAATGCAATTTTTTCTGGGCTTCATTTTTGGAACATATCGCAGACACAAGTGATAAGTGTGACTTTCTAGCTCAGATATTTTAAAAGTCAAACCAATGTTTACCAATCACTTTAACACCAAAGAGTGATAATCACCGTGACATAGGCATAATCATGGTAATGAAGACTAATATGTGTTATTTACGATGTACAAAGTATATGGAGCATGTTTTATCCAGATAATCTCATTATATGAATTTTCGAAAAATCTAAGGTTTCCCCAATTGATTTTATTCTGATTGAGCATGTTATCGTGGTTTGGTTTGACCTGCATATAAAAAATGTGATGCGATAGGAATCCAGAGCATGGAGTAAATATGCATTCCATGGATCGAGAAGATAGAGGGAATGAAAAGCAGAATATATTAAAATAAAATATTTATGTTTATGTCTGCAAACAGGCCTATATTGCTTTTCACGGAACAAATGATGTAAGCTATTATGTGAATTATTAATCATTATCATCATGCGGCTCGTTTTATTTTTGTAATTGCTTGTTAGAAGGGTGCGAGAAAAACGGCATAAAGCATATTGTGGTTCCATATACGTCCATTCGGTTATTTGTTTCATTTTTGGCCGTACTCCATAGAATATCACAGACGCTCAAGTTTAATAAAGATAAATATGAGATAAAGCAATCAGTACATGAATTAATTAATAAAGACAATTAATTAATTAATTAATTAATTAGAGATAATATATATCAGTCAATATGAGCTGGAATATGATATTTAGGCAGGCGAGAATGGCCTTTCTATCTCTTTTGAAGCACGCTCTTCCTCTTACAGTTCTCTAATTAACTCGTTATGTTTGTATTTTCATCGGAGCTCTTATGGATTGTTGGCTACAAGGAAAAAGGAAGGGGAGAAATAAAACGTAAGAATTATTTTAATACATCGAAATTCTGTAAAGGTGAATGTACCGGGTGAGAAATTATATACACTTACGACATTTTAGAATTTTACTTTGGCAATGCAGGTTATTATTTTCAGAGTCCTTTTTCATCTTGACGAAATTGTATATTAAAAAAAACTGAACGCAGGAAATAATAATTTCCAAAAGGAACGTTCCTAAAATGTAATCAAATGATATTGTCCGAAAATTTGACAGTGAGTGTGGCGAATCAAATAGGAGGGGGGGTTAAACGATGGAATATAATTTATATGCACTAGAATTAGAAAAAAGGGTATAAAATAGTAATGGTGTAACTTGGGTTGCGATTTCATTGATGACCTCTATTTCCTTCCCCCTTTGCTTGTCAGAAAAAAGTAAAGAAAAAGTAGCGCATTTATCGTCCCCTCCACCGAGAATTCCTTGGTTCACCGCTGATCTCTAACAAATAGATTACCAGCAAATCCAACAATGTCTTTCTGGTCACACTAATTTTCTTCCCATTATAAATTCTCTAACATATACTCATGTTATTTTTTCTTGCATTTTTCCATGCATTACTAATCATTTGTTGATAATTAAATCATTTGCACATAAATGTCAAGAAAATAACCACACACGTTCTAAACTAGTGAAATAAACTGAGGATTGAGTAAGTCCACAATAAATAAAACGGATTGCAGGGACTTATTGTACATTCTTGGATAATGAAAGAAAGGCAAAATGTCTTGTTTATAATACAAATTTAATTACTAGAATCATTTGATGCATGGTGTTCATTTTTTTTTCACAAATACATGGCAGCGTCTCCGTCGGATTTTGAATAAAAGGAAATAAAGGAGGTTTTTGTTGAACATTTCTCGACAACGTAAAATCTAGACATCATTTGAAATTGATTATGGGCCGAATATGCGGGGCACCTATCCTACACTCTAAATTACAGGGATTTAAAATAAGTCCACATGGATCGACTGTAGTTAGGGACCAATCGAATTCCAGATTTAGTTTGAATCCTTAAGATTCATTTTTAAATCTCGAAAGTTTTAAATCTAAATCATTTGAGATTTAAAGGACAATTCCACCCCAACAAAAACTTGATTTGAATAAAAAGAGAAAATTCAACAAGCATAACACTGAAAATTTCATCAAAATCGGATGTTAAATAAGAAAGTTATGGCATTTTAAAGTTTCGCTTATTTTCAACAAAAAAGTTGTCCAGCGTCGATTTAGATTTAGGTGGCGCTAATTATCCTTCATCGGCGCTGGTTAAGAACTCAGGCAGCGCCGATTTCTTTCGGGAGTTCAGCTCCGATGTGAATTCAGCGAATTCACTGGAGTTGGTAACCGTGTGTTCTGAGCAGTTAGTGAGAGGGGACAGGATGTCCGCCAGGTACTTTGATAGGTTATAGGCAAAAGAACCTATGCATGAGACTATTGGTCTGAGAGGTATCCCGGGTTTGTGTATTTTGGGCAACCCGTATATTCTAGGTGGCTGTTTCTGTGTGGGCTTTATCTTTTTGTATGTAGCCTCATCTAGAACTTTGTCTTTCTTAACGAACAAGAATCCATGATCTCTTTTGATGTAGTCTCCCTCTTCACTAACGTACCGATAGAGGGCGCATGCAGTACGGTCCTGCAACGCACTGCAATCCGACCTCACATTATCAGAACGTACCACACTTTTATGCCTGAACAAATAGTCGAACTCCTCGAGTTCGTCCTCAGATCCACATATTTTCTGTACAGAGGCTCTTTCTATGAGCAAACAGAAGGAGCAGCAATGGGTAGCCCAGTCTCAGCGGTTGTGGATAACCTATATATGGAAGGATTTGAACAGAACGCTTTGCCAAAGTGTCCTTCCACATGCCGCCCGCGGGTGTGGAAGAGATACGTCGATGACACTCATAATTGTAAATAATTCCGAAGCAGACAGCCTACTCGCATACATGAACAACCAGCAACCGTCCATCCAGTTCACTCTGGAAACTGAACAAGGAGGGAAATTAGCATTCCTTGACACGCTAGTATTTGCAAATACCCCCGGCTTATTTGCATAACTCCTGACCAATCACACAACGGATCAGTGCCCACCTATTGTTCTCGCGTTTGTGCGTACGGTCTTGGAGGTTAGTATAAATAGAGTACGATATCGGACATTCCGTGTCACTTGATAAAGAGTTGCAGCGGCACTCGAAAGCTCGTGAACTTGTAAGATAGTGAACACTTTTTGCGAGAGTGATCACGAATTTCCTAGAAAGCCAGTGAACACTTTTTGCGAGAGTGATCACGAATTTCCTTGTTGACCATAGTAGATTGCGAGACAAATGAATACCCTCTAGCGATTAATATATGTCACGTTTCATGCGTACATGTATTTGATTTTGTTTTCCATTTTTGTATATATTGTTTTTCTGGGGTCATGGGATCATGTTCTTGAGACCGAGTCAAGTGCAAGGCCCTGCCATTAGGGATCATTATATTGTTACTGGGAATACTGGGCATTATTAGAGCATTCCAGTAATAATAGATAATCCTCAATGAAAAAGGTCTTTAAAGGGGTTTGTGCATTCACATTACATGTAGAACTTAATGTCAATGTTTATGTCATTATCACGTCAGAATACGTGACGTCGTAGTTTACTTCTAATGACATCATAACTACATGAATATGACGTCCAAAACCGGTGAGGAATGCGTTACATGGACGTCATTAAGACGTCGTAGTAGACTCTTGAACACGTCATAATCACGTCAATATACTACGTCAATCTGGCCCTTGTTATTGGTCAGGAAAACTTCATAAAACTGATGTAAAGACGTCATTAAGACGTCGTAGTCACTTTTGGAGACGTCGTAATGGTGTCAGTATAAGACGTCATAATGACGTGCAAGATCCCGTCTTTATGACACCATCTTACAACGTCAATATGACGTGAGAAGCGTCGTAGAAACGACGTTAATGTGACGTCATTTTACTAGATTCTGCTATCAGGTTTACCGCTGTGCTTTACGGTAGGTACAAAAACAATGATTAAAAAGGCGAGCGTGACCCCCCCCCCAAAAAAAAAAACAACGCAAAAATAAAAAAAGGGGGAAACCCAAATTACAAGGCCTATATTTATGTCGCTCTTTCCTAACAACACTAAATAATTGCCTCATCCCTCACACTTACAGATCATGCATATAATAGATACGTTTTTGCGATCCAAAATAAGTGGTGTCATTTTTCTATCGCCAGGTATGAAATATGTCGATGTCTAATCGTCATACATCGAATCCCCGACCCACAAACCTTTTACATATGTAGTTAGTTAGTAGTTTATGTAGTTATTTCTAGGACGTATGTGAAAATCATCAATCCAAATATGGGAAATATACTAAACTCAAATGACACTCTATACAGAACTTTATCAAGTTACTTTTCATTTCCACATTTGAAACTTGGTATTATACAAGCTCGATTAAATTATATCTGCGGAGAATTCATGCATGTAGTGTAGGAACATAACCGTGCATGTAGAATTTGCCCACATAAAACCCCATATATAGATGGATTTATCAATGCATAGCGCATGCACTGAACTCTGCAAGACCCCATGTCGACTTGCAGTGTATGACCTTATTACGTAAAGTTCATCTGCTCTCGAATCAACACAATTCCCAGGTATACTGCACATGCACACCACAGGGGGGGAGGGCACTTCCATTTACGAGTGGATACCATGCGACCATGGGGTCTCGAAAAGCACCCTAAACACGTAATTATCATATTCTGAAAATGCACCCCTTAACAAGAATTGGCGTGTGAAACCTTACCCTTATAGTCCAGGATACAATGTAGGCCCCATAGAAAATTAACCAAATCTTGTTTTTGTCTCACCTGCATAGCAGAGTGAGACTATAGGCGCCGCTTTTCCGGTGGCGGCGGCGGCGGCGGCGGCGTCAACATCAAATCTTAACCTGAGGTTAAGTTTTTGAAATGACATCATAACTTAGAAAGTATATGGACCTAGTTCATGAAACTTGGCCATAAGGTTAATCAAGTATTACTGAACATCCTATTAGAGTTTCATGTCACATGACCAAGGTCAAAGGTCATTTAGGGTCAATGAACTTTGGCCGAATTGGGGGTATCTGTTGAATTCCCATCATAACTTTGAAAGTTTATGGATCTGATTCATGAAACTTAGACATAATAGTAATCAAGCATCACTGAACATTTTGTGCAAGTTTCAGGTCTCATGATTAAGGTCAAAGGTCATTTAGGGTCAATGAACTTTGGCCGAATCAGGGGTATCTGTTGAATTACCATCATAACTTTGAAAGTTTATTGGTCTAGTTCGTTAAACTTGGACATTAGAGTAATCAAGTATCACTGAACATCCTGTGCACATTTCAGGTCACATGACCAAGGTCAAAGGTCAATGAACTTTGGCCGAAATAGGTGTATCTGTTGAATTACCATCATAACTTTGAAAGTTTATGGATCTGATTCATGAAACTTGTACATAAGAGTAATCAAGTACCACTGAACATCCTGTGCGAGTTTCAGGTCACATGATCAAGGTCAAAGGTCATGTAAGGTCACTGAACTTTGGCCATGTTGGGGTTTTTTGTTGAATAACCATCATATCTCTGTAAGTTTATTGGTCTAGTTCATAAAAAGTGGACATAAGAGTAACCATGTATCACTGAACATCTTGTGCGAGTTAGAGTAGTTTTCAAAGTCAGCACTGCTGCTATATTGAACTGCGCGATGCAGGTGAGACGGCCAGAGGCATTCCACTTGTTTATATATATATACTATATTTTTTATGGTTCTATGCCAATTAGAGGGTGCTGATTACGAATCTGGATGATGCCACTCGTGTAACCTTCAGCATTTTCCGCAAATTGGCAAAATCCAATATGGCCGCCAAAATATGCAAATTACCCATGAAAATCATAAAATTGTCCGCACATTGGCTGTGAAATGCATGAAATTGTGTGGCAGGAGTGAAATACAATCTTAAAAAATAATTTTTGACAAAATATTTATTTTCCTGATATTCAAAATGGCCGCCATAGGCCATTGTATACACTATCATGTACAATATGAATAGGGAAAACTAATTTTCACAAAAATGAGCACTAAACTGCAAAAATCGTGATGTATGAACGAAGTAATATATGTAAATCATCATTACTAATGAGATATATTATTTATTATGTCAAATATGGGAACATTGCTGTATTTTGATATCTAAAATAGCCGCCACTAGCCCAAAGAGTATTATGTACAATTGCCCCACAATGGCAATGGCCGGGGCCAAAAACATGACAAGACTGAGCATTAAAATGCATATTATGAAGATAAATGAGTGGAAAACTGACTAAAAACATCATTGTAAATATGCCATTTATGTGATAAATGTTGTATTTTGGAATTCAAAATGGCCGCCAAGGCCCCTATACATATATTCATCATGTACAATGCGAATGGAGAAACTAATTTTCACACGAGTAAGAAACATAAAATGTAATTGTGATCTATGAGTAAAATATTATCTGACAGCATGTTTTATAGCAAGACATATAAATTATTTTGCCATACATGAGATAAATACTGTATTATGAAATTCAAAATGGCCCCTATAGGCCCTACATGCAGTATCATCTTCAATGTGAATTGGGACATATAATTTTGTAAGAATTTGGATATGCTTGACTATGACATCCATTTAATCCTGTTGTATGAGTAAAATGTTATGTGTAAACATTTTTTAAATCTTCTTCCATATAGGTGATAAATAATTTATTTTGACATTCAAAATAACCTCTACAAGCCCTATAAATTATGTAACATGCAAACAGGGAAACTAATTTTCATAAGAGTGAGAATCATAAAATGCATATTACTGTGATGTACGAGTAGAGATATTGTCTTAAACATAATTTCTAACTAAATGCATCACATATTGGTCGTGGACATGGTGGAGGTAATAAATGCTGTACTTTGAAAACCAAAATGGCTGCCATAGGTCCTAAAAATATTGTGTACAATGCAACATGGGACATATAATTTTGACAGAATCTTGCTTTGCTTGACTCTAAATATTGCATATAATTGTGAATTGTGATGTAAGTGTGAATGGTTTCTGCCGAGATATATTATAATGTTGTGTAATTAAAGTGATAAATGCTACATTTTTAAATTGGAAATGGCCACCATAGGCACTTATCGTATAATATACAATTTGGGTGGAGACAAAATAATGTTTACAAAAAGGGCATATGGCAGTCATTTTGAATGTTGAAATACAGTATTTATCACCTACATTACATAAAGTATAACATATTTTGTAATAAATCATTTTTTCAAACAACATTCCACTCATACATCACCATTTGACCAAGCAAAGCCAAATTCTGTTGAAATGATTTGTTCCCATTCATATTATGCATAATACCGTAAGGGACTGTAGCGGCCATTTTGACCTTAAAATAACCGTATTTCTCACCTAACTAGCAGAATAAATGATATATCTTAAGAGAAATTATGCTTTCAGGCAATATTTTACTCATAGATCACTATTACGTGCATTTATGGTGCTCACTCCTGTGAATATTGGTTTCCCGCCACTTTGCATTGTACATAATACAGTTAATGTCGATGGCGGCCATTTTGAAAGTCGAAATACAGTATTTAAGACAAACTTGAAACCTGAATGATATATTTCGTTAGAAAATACGTTTTTAGACAGTATCCAATTAATTTATCACATATGTATGCATTTTAGCGCTCACTCTTGTGATTTCTTTTCTCTCATTTCTCATTGTGCATAATACTTTTAGGGTATTTGGCAGCCATTTTGAATATCAGAATACAACATTCACCACATACATGGCATATTGATAATATATTTCGTTAATAATTATGTTTATAGTCAGTATCCACCTGTTTAATCTTAAAAATAACCACTTAAGTGATCACTCTTGTGAATTTTTGGGCCCCATTGCCATTGTACGCAATACTGTTTGGGTCAGTGGCGGCTATTTTAGATATCAAAATACAGCAATGTTCCCATATATGACATTATAAATGATATGTCTCGTTAATAATGATGATTTGCATGTATTACTTCGTTCATACATCGCGATTGTTTGCAGTTTAGTGCTCATTTTTGTGAAAATTAGTTTTCCCAATTCATATTGTACATGATAGTGTATACAATGGCCTATGGCGGCCATTTTGAATATCAGGAAAATAAATATTTTGTCAAAAATTATTTTTAAGATTGTTTTTCACTCCTGCCACACAATTTCATGTATTTTACAGCCAATGTGCGGACAATTTTATGATTTTCATGGGTAATTTGAATATTTTGGCGGCCATATTGGATTTTGCCAATTTGCGGAAAATGCTGAAGGTTACACGAGTGGTATCATCTAGATTCGTAATCAGCACCCTTGAATTGACAAGAAACCATCAAAAAATATTGTATATTTTAAAAAAAAGGTTATGCCTCTTCTATCCTGGACAATTAACAAGTACAAAAGATACTCATGGCAAATATTCCCTAAAATGAACCCCTAAACAAGTACAGGAATGTTTTATTGTTAAGGGTCCTTCGGTCGTCGGCTTTACCTTATTTGGTTTAGTACGCCCCACAAATCGGACTGTAAACTCGATGTGTTGGGGCAAAAAGGACGTCCTTTATAAAACATTTTAATTTTGTTTTATCATCCCCGCAAATTAGACCCTAAACACGTAATTTTCCTAGCCAAATAGCCTTTTTTCATTATTTTTGTGTTTTTGACATCTTTATCTCGTTACGTACGTAACGTGCCCTATCGTGAAAAAAAAGACATCCTTTTTACGTGTTTTTTTTTGATCGCGCAGATCACTCGTCAATGTAAGTGCCCCCCCCCCCCCCGATGCACACGTACATACACATTAAGAAACAACTACATGTAGTTACTGATTTCAGATACAATCTACCCAGTGACGGTTTGTTTCTTATTTTAGCGAGTAAACACTGCATATCCAAATATAAATTGCCCCTGTCTTTTGGCAATTAGAGATTAGATATTAAAATGCACTCAGGGAGCATATTGTGGTTCCACTTTTTTGAAATGGGATGATAGGGGTTTGTTTATCGCCGGGGTTTAGTCGTCGATCTGCAAGGAATCTAACTTCCAAGGAATAGGAAAACATGGTGCATTAGCTAAGACTAAGTGAGGTACGTATATCGTTCAATTAGTATTTTATTTTGTTCTGCTCTGCCGTTTGTTGTCACGTTATGCATTGGAATTGTCATCGAATAAATAGTACGTACCGAACAAGCTTTGCAAAACTGAGTGACTGGACTGGACTACTCATTTTTTCAGCGGACATTTTGTTCCCGCATACGTAGCTTAAGCGGCGGTACACCGCGGTGGTGCGTGTATACACAGAGCTGGAGGCGCGTTTCCGTTTTACACCCTGGCGAAGGCATTCTCCGCAAAAATAGCAAAAAAGCGACTAGTGAAGAGTCTACGTTTGTGTACGTTATCAGCTGGGAGTGCGATGTAAAAGTCCGCACCGAAGATATCCGCAGAACATGTTTAAATGCAGCTGTATTCAGGTTCAACACGAATGTTTGCCTTGATCATATGCCTTTGCCGAATTGCAGGTAATTGCCACCATGGACCTATTACAATGTAGTGGTATAGGGTATAGTTCAGTTGCTAATTTGCCCCCTCACTAACATGGAAGAAGATGATATTTACCGTTGTATGACACTGCATATTCTATGAGTAGGATGTAAAATAAACCTATCAAATTTTATTTTTTTATGAAAGAAAAACAATCATTATAGCCTGTAGGTATGCGTAAGACGTTTGTTGATCACTGCATTATAATGGAAGATTAAGATTCATGCATGCAGCAAGCTTGATGAATACAGTACGTTTTCAAACAATTTATTCATATTTTATCTATTCACTTGTTGGCAAGAATTTTTTATGTTATTTGTTTTTTTTTAACTTTGATGTAAATTACTGTATACATTGTACCTTAATTTGACGATGGTATTTGGGGCCGTGTATTAGTGATAAAAGACATATAAAAACTCAATAAATAGAGTAAAATTCGCAAAGCAAAATGCTGGAAAAATCGATCAAAATCGGATAACAAATAACGAAGTTATTGAATTCTAAAGATTTGCACCATTCCGGTGAAACAATTCTAGGCATGTTTTCATTAATATTCATTAGATGGGTTGATGATGATGTCATATTTTTTATTTATTTTTATGAAATTAGGTTTATTCAATCGTTTTTTTTTTCTACACAGCAAAAAATGTGGTTAACCGGTGTACATAGAGGACGACACCACTTATTTTAGACCGGTGTTAAATTGATGGTGTTAGTTTTACACCTATAGGTGTTATTACAACACCTTTGGTTGTTACATTTACACTCTTTGGTGTTGTGTTCAATCTTTAGGGTGTAATTTTAACACCTCAGGGTGTGGTTCTCTATTAACACCAATTGGTGTCAGTTTTAACACCATAGTTTTTACAGTGTACCAAGAACTAAAATAATTGGATTGACAACTATTTGATAAGTGCATGTTCCATTAAAGTGTCCTTTTTTCCAGATCAAAATATCAAAATTTTCAGCTCGCGCTCGCATCTATTGTCCTTCTAGATACCCATCTTAATCATTGGTACCGAAAATGCTTAGAATATCAAGCTTTCAGGTCAGAATATAAAGAACTTTTAGCTCGCTCTCTAGTGAGATACATGTATCAACCCTCCTCAAGAGTTACTACAAACAAACCTAAACAGGTACATTTTTCCTGTTTTCATGACATACTAAAAAAATTTAGCTCGCGCTTCGCGCTCGCATTGTTGGTGAAGGTGAGATATGTGTCTCTTTCTCATGAGTTATATATATATATATTGTGATCGAGCGCCTTTGGAACGTTGATTCATAATTTTGCCCCCCCCCCATCTGAAAAATGGATCGACGCCCCTGTGTATACATAATGCTCAATAAACAGATCACTATGTACATGGTCCAGTCAATTTTTGTCATTTTTTTCTCGGTATGAGTTTAGAATAGGCTTACTTGTAACACAAATTGAATTTTTTGAAAAAAAAATTATACAAGTATAGTACACTACAACAATGAAGGAATTTCCAAGAACACCATGCATATCAACCACTCCCAAATGTCCTAACTTGTGATTTTAGTGGGGGTAATGTTGAAATATCCCCATCCACAAGAACATTTGTGTCAATCATCCCCCGAACCAGGACTACCGATCGACACCCGTGTAATGAAGAGTTATTTATTGTGATCCTATATGTTTGCAAAAGGCAAACAAATTTCACATTTATTCAGAAAATAATATAATTATTTACAGGGAAAGAACGTCAAAAGATAAAAATGGTATATATACTGAAAAAAATGCATTATTGATCCAGTGTTAAGAAAAAAAGAAAGGATAATTAAAGATATGAACATATTAAAATGTACCCATAATAATAATGAGAATAATAATGATAATATAGGGTATTTATATTACGCACATGATCTACCCGGGTAAGCTACATGTAGGCGTTCATAGCGCACACAACTTTTAAAGGAATTACTTCCTACCGGTACCCATTTACCTCACCTGGGTTGAGTTCAGCACATTTTGGATCAGTTACTAGCTGAAGGAAATTAAGAGTGCGTATCAAAAAAAGTTTACACTTAGTAAAAATCCTGTAATATTAAACATTTGTATCCTAAAGATTTTTCCACATTTTAACATTGGTACAGATCCATTTAAGCAAAATGACGATATAACTGTCGAAAAGTATTTCTGCTTGAGTGAGCACCACTTACTTTTGAAAAGTTAGTGAAAAATTTGCACAGAACTCTGAAATATGCGAATAAAAGCAAACGTTAATCATGAAGAACACGTGGACTTTAAATTGGCTAGTAAAATTGATTTGAAGATATATTTTGACTTTTTAAACTTGTTTCCTTGCCCAAAACACTTCGAAGAGTGCTTTGCTCCAAACCCCACTCCCTCACATACCGAGGCCATCGTGACGATATTTGCTTTACACTGAGCTGTGATTTACATGAAATGGCTTAGGCTTGATTTTCATTTTGTTAATCATTGCCAAGCTTGAAAAAAGTATTAAAGGTATTGTTTAACTTTGTGAGCAGCCAATTAAAAAAAAATCTCAAACCAAGATAAAACATGTGTACAAGTGCATGTATTAGAACTAATAAACCCTGAAAACAACCATTATTGATAATGAAAAGCCAAAACTACAAGGCAAACCCCGATTTTGTAAATAGGCGTCTTATAGACACCTAAATAGTACACATAAGTGAATGGGATGAAATTAAGATGGTGTTTCCGGTGTTTCACTTTATATTTCAATTTTTGAAGCACTAAATAATTATTTTCGAACGCAATTTTTTCTGGGCTTCATTTTTGTAACATATCACAGACACAGGTGACAAGTGTGACCTTCTAGCTCATATTTTTTAAAGTCAAACCAATGTTAACCAATCACTTTAAATAAAAATGAAATGTAAATCCACTTTAAATGATAAAAACTTTGTGAAAAGGAGGTGGAGATGTCTGATATAAACTTTCTTGTTCAAATTTACTTATGTCCTCAGATCCAGCTGGCACAAAACATGCAAAAGGGGGTAAAAGTTGTGCATACTAAGTGTTGAAATTTCAATTTTAGCGGCAAAATTGTTGCAAAATATTTGAATGTTTCCGTTTTGTTTTAATTGACTAAAAGTGCAAGGGAAATGTATGAGAATGTTTCGCAGGGTAAGTTTGATTTCGCCCTTGACACAAAAACTAGCTTTTCTGCGCAGATTTCTGTGAGCTTTACAAAAATGGTCAGTGCTCACTCAAGTGTATACTCTGTCAAAAACTTTACTTTCATTTAGATAGATGAGACCAAAACCCAAGATAATATGTGAAAAAATACCCACATGTTTTCTATTTTTTAATCCGAGGGCTTTTTTAAAGTGTAAAGTTTTTTTTGATACGCATTGTAGATTAGCCTAGTTCTATTTTTTATTTATGTTTTTATTGATAAATAATCAACACACAAATCCTTTACATCAATTTCCACTATAGAAAATACATAAAAAAATCAAAGATAAACCAAAATATATACAAAAGATCGGAGTGATCGGGAAAATAAAAAAAAATAAAGAAATAAAGCAACAAGGAGCAAGCGGAGTTCACGTATATCATTTCATTAAAACAATATCATACTTTTACATTTATGAGCAAGAACCCCTAGAATGGAAACCAATCAGCAACAATTTTGGGCAAAGTTATGAAAAAATGATAGAAAGAAAGACCATGATGCAAAGCATTAAAACAAAAAAAACCTGCTCAGGCTGGAAAGGGCAGAAGTGAGGGAGGAGATGACCAGCCGAATCAGGGTACTATAGTCCAGGATAGGCCCCATAGAAACTTGACCAAACCTTGTTTTTTTTACATATACAATATTTTTTTAAGGTTTCTTGTCAATTCGAGGGTACTGATTCCGAATCTGGATGATGCCACTCGTGTAACCTTGAGCATTTTCCGCAAATTGGCAAAATCCAATATGGCCGCCAAAATATGCAAATTACCCATGAAAATCCTAAAATAGTGTCCGCACATTGGATATGAAATGTATGAAATCGTGTGGCAGGAGGGAAATACTCTTTGAAAAAATAGTTTTTGACAAAATATTTATTTTCCTGATATTCAAAGTTGCCGCCATAGGCCATTGTATACTCTATTATGTGCAATATGAATAAGGAAAACTAATTTTTCACAAAAATAGCACTAAACCGCAAAAAAATCGCAATTGATGAACGAAGTAATATATGCAAATCATCATTACTAACGAGATATATCATTCATTATGTCATGTATGGGATATTGCTGTATTTTGATATCTAAAATAGCCGCCACTGGCCCAAAAAGTATGTACAATGGCAATGGCCGGGGCCAAAAAAATGACAAGAGTGAGCACTAAAATGCATATTATTAAGATAAACGAGTGGAAGGCTGACTAAAAGCATCATTGCCATCATATCCATTAATATGCCATTTATGTAATGCTGTATTTTGACATTTAAAATGGCCGCCAGCCATAGGCCATATATTTATTATGTACAATGCGAATGTAAAAAATAAACAAAAATGATAATACAAAAACTAATTTTCACAAGAGTGAGAATCATAAAATGTACATAACTGTGATATACGAGTAAAAATATTGTCTTAAACATTTCTAACTAAATACATCACATATTGGTCGTGGAGGTAATACATGCTGTACTGTTTGAAATCCGAAATGGCTGCCATAGGTCCTAAAACTATTGTGTGCATTGTAACATGGGATATATAACTTTGACAGAATTTGGCTTTATTTGACTCTAAATATTGCATATAATTGTGAATTGTGAAAGGGTAAAATATTGTCTAAAACCATGTTTTCTGCCGATATATATCATATCATGTGTAATAAACGCTGCATTTTTAAATTGAAAATGGCCACCATAGCCCCTTATCGTACAATTTGAGTAAATATAAACAATGTTCACAAAATGGGCACATGGCAGCCATTTTGAATGTTGAAATACAGTTTTTATCACCTAAATTACATAAGATATGTTTTATTTTGTTATAAATCATGTTTTCAGGCAATATTTCACTCATACATCACCATTTCAGTGTAGTAAAATAACGAGAAATCGTCATTACGGTGTAGCGTTAATTTCGGTGAAAGTTACGTAATCTTCGCACATCGAATTCGCATAGCGGCAGCATGGTCGAGTGATTTTTGTAGCCTGTTATTAGTCGTTTCGCGCGTATTTGACACACAAGCTTGCACCGTGCAATGATGCACACAGCACCCACGCTCTTGACCGAAGAGACGACCCAACATGCCCAATGAACTTACACACAAACTAATGCCTATACCTCGGCTATCTTTCCTTGTATGCACACGTTCATGCACACACCAAACCCCATCTCCCTGGTATACACATGATACATGTAATGATAAGCATGATAAGAGAGAATCGAGATGAATGAGGGAAATTGTTCTCTGACCATCGACGTGATCATTGTGAATGTTACACGCATGCTAACTGACCACGGGACCATACAGCCAGTACCAAATTATTCACCGTTTCCCCCTTTTCTGCACTTAACAGTCATAAGCCAAAGGAAAAATAAGGGATATTAATGATTCTTGCGATATTGGACAAGTCATGTAAGTTTTATAATTTCATCATGTTCATCTGTTTTGTAATTGACGATCCTGATCCTTCACTGTGTCGGTGAACTGCATCAAGGACTCATCATTTTTAAATAGTTTTTACTGGTTTTTATTGTACATGTCAATCATATGTTCCCCGTTGCTATCACCAATGAATATTAATACTATAACGAACCTTCAAGTACGACGTTGTGTGCATATTGATCAGTACACTACGTGTAGAATGAAAGTTTACATATCGGATACAAAAGTTTACGTGAATGACGGCTGTCATAAACGCCTATCAGTCGTTTTATTCAGCTCGGCAAAACTGATGTACAGGTTCTTTTGGTAATTTATAACAAAATGCCACGGTAAAAAAAAAATCGGCGCGGATAGATCGAATGCTAATAAAGTTGAAAAACAAAGTATCGTACTTTGCAGAAATCCTTTTGGTTTGGGACAAATCGCCGGGAAGGGAAAGAAGGGGGAAGAGCTCGTGGAATCGTTCGCTCTCGCTCGTTTCTCATAGGTTTGCGTGCAAATCTCCGTGAACCGCTGGCAATGTGCAGCGCTCTCGCTGTTATCGATTCACTGTGGTGACCTCATTTTATTACATGTTTGCGTAATGACGATTTCGCGTGATTTTACTACACTGCATTTGGCCAAGAAAAGCCAAATTCTGTTAAATTGATAATTTGTTCCAATTCACATTGTGCATAATACCATAAGGGCCTGTAGCGGCCATTTTGACTTTCCAATAACAGTATTTATCACCTAACTGGCAGAATAAATGATATATCTTAATAGAAATTTTGCTTTCAGACAATATTTTACTCATAGATCACTATTTCGTGCATTTATGGTGCTCATATGCACTCCTGTGAATATTGGTTTCCCACTTTGCATTATATACATAATACTGTTAATGTCTACATTTTGAAAGTCAAAATACAGTATTTAACATAGACATAAAACCTGAATGATATATTTCGTTAGAAATACGTTTTTAGACAGTATCCCATTAATTTATCACATATATATGCATTTCAGTGCTCTCTCTTGTGATTTCTTTGCTCCTCATGGTGCATAATACTTTTATGGCATTTGGCAGCCATTTTGAATATCAAAATAAAACATTCATCATATACATGGCATATTAATAATATATTTCGGTAACAATTATGTTTTTAGTCAGTATTCCACTTGTTTATTCTTAATAATATGCATTTTAGTGATCACTCTTGTGATTTTTTTGGCCCCCATTGCCATTGTACGCAATACTGTTTGGGCCAGTGGCGGCTATTTTAGATATTAAAATACAGAAATGTTCCCAAATATGACATAATAAATGATATATCTCGTTAGTAATGATGATTTGCATATATTACTTCGTTCATACATCGCGATTTTTTGCACTTTAGTGCTAATTTTGGGAAAATTAGTTTTCCCTATTCATATTGTACATAATAGAGTATACAAGGGTCTTTGGCGGCCATTTTGAATATCAGAAAAATAAATATTTTGTCAAAAGTTATTTTTTCAGAGAGTATTTCACTCCTGCCACACAATTTCATGCATTTCATATCCAATGTGCGGACAATTTTAGGATTTTCATGGGTAATTTGCATATTTTGGCGGCCATATTTGATTTTGCCAATTTGCGGAAAATGCTCAAGGTTACACGAGTGGCATCATTCAGATTCGGAATCAGCACCCTCGAATTGACAAGAAACAATAAAAAACATTGTATATATAAAAAACAAGGTTATGCCTCTTCTATCCTGGACTACTAATGGATAATTCGTTTTCCATTTCCGATCAGCGCAGAGCGAAAACGAAAATCAGCATCGCGGTTCGGTCTTCGAAACTACAAAAACGAAATCACAGCGAGAAAAAACGTGCTGTGATTCTGTTTCTGTTGATCAAAACCAGAATATTGAAATCAGAAACGCTTTTGGGCTCTTTCTGACTTTTGATTTTATATTTGTGTTTTTATGTACACCATAATAACGATTATGTAAAGAAACCTGTAAGTTATTGAAATACTAAATTGAGAAACGCAAACAGCGAAGACGAAATCGGAAACTCGCTTTCCACTTCCTACTGTGTGATTTTGTTGTCCGCACAGCCAACAGCCACATCGAAATACAGTTTCCGCTCGTCTCGGAGCAGACTTGTCCTTTCTTTCAAGAGCATTAAAGAGCGCCCTCTACGTTTTCGATCATTATAAATGTGCATGCGTGAATATTAAATCTTCTCGTATTAAATCTTCTCCCCGGATCATCTCTCTCGTGAATATCAAATCTTCTCTCATAAAACTTGCTAGTATTATTTCAATAGCTTACAGGTATGAACATAAATGTAAGAAAAAAGAATATACATTCTTTGTAATAATCATGGAATCAATCTTGTTAGAAAAAAAATGTATATCAGATATTTTGAGAACTAATTGAATTGATTTAGAACTTATTCATTGCATTGTTTTACTTAATTTTCGTTAAGAATTGTCAAGTGTATGGATGTATTGATCACAATATTTGTACATTCTTAACCAAGCTTTGTAATTATGGTGTAATTTGATTTGATATCGCTTTTTAATTTATGATCATGAATGTAATATTCTACTATGTTCAAGTTTGTTTGATGAGAAGAAAATAAAAGATTATTTAAAAAATTCAGCGCAGTGCATGCATGTTGACCGGCAGGAAGTTGGTTGGATATTCAAAATTAAAAACATGTAAAGGTGGACAGTTTGATATTCAGGTTCGATATTAAAAAATCGTGTTAAGTTGGACCAATATTCGATATTAAAAAGGTTTTGAAGACTAACTAGGGGATTCAACAGGTGAAGTGCGTCTCGGGCAACCATAAAAACATTGGCCCAAGTGCAAGAGCATTTAGGGGACCAACTAGAGTGAATATAAGGGCATACAATTTTTCATTTTTTTTTTCAAGGGGCCCTCAGGGTTATCCCAACGGCCGAGCCTTGGTAACCAACCTCATAACATTTATAAAAAGCACAACTGATTTCGTGGGGGTGCTGCCTATGGAAAATAATCCACGCAGTACCCCCAAGAAAGTTTCTGGGGTGTGCCCCCGCTTCCCAGGTCCTTGTGTTACCTAAGGAAGAAATATATCAAGTTTCATATAATATATCCTCTTTTCTGGGAAATGAGAAAGAAAAGCTCATGTTTTTTGGTAACTGACGTTACATACCACATCACATACTTCATCATTTTGTTGTATCAGATAGAGAGTTATATTAGCAAGCTAAATCACAGGGGAAAACATCATGATCAAACCTTGTACAAACCTTGTTTTAAAATCTGTCAAAATAAAGTATATATAAATATACCATTTTCAACACTAATTTGTATCCATACTTTGGCGGCCATTTTGAAATAAAAATTGGCTGCCAGGGTCGGAAAAAAAAATTGTCCAAGAAACTTCAGGTCTTTTATTATTAAAAACATTAAGCATTTGACTTGAAAATTAATTTGATCAATTTGATGGCGGATCCGCCAGTGGTGTATGTGTTGCTTTAGGGCAGGTGTAGATAAGGGATAGACCTTAGGGGCATTTTCACCACAGATGGACACAAAGACAAAAAAAATCAAATTGATATTTATGTCCCCCTTTGAGAGACACAATTAGATTTCGTAATGTAAAAGAGGCGTTAAAACAGAAGTGCGCCCCCCACCTTCGAAAGTGAAGCCCTTTTTTTGCTCGTTAATTTTCTCCTCGGGAAAATGTGCTTCTCTTTTGAGAAATTCTGGTTCCGCCCCTGACACACACATACTTTTCAAAGAACTTAAACAGAAATACAGAGTGAAGCATATTATATCTTATTTGTAACTCGTGTCCTGAAGCAAATACCACTGTGACATTATGCGTTGCGTCATGTGTTTCATTTATTACATAACCACGTCATATAACATACATAAATATATATTAGGTACAAGTGAATGAATCGTAAAGCAATATTGGCAAGTAAAACATACAATAAATAATAAAAGTAAAATGATATATATATATATATATATATATATATACGTCAAAGCAAAGCAGATATTGTAAAAGTATTGACACATACATGTAAATTGATACAACTAGCCGAAATTTAAGAAAGCGTGCTTAATTGCGTTGTGAGTCGAACAAGAATATCAAAATAGGGCTGAAATAATAATTTTAAAGGGATTGGGGTGCATGAGGTCGCTTATGGGTCATGAGTAACTAATATGCTAGGTGTTTCTTTTTCAAATAAAGTTTAAACGATGCAATGATAATTTAATATCTTATTCCAGTTGGCAGGTTGTTATACAGTGCATATTAAAAAAGTTTACACTTTGAAAAAGCCATGGGAATTAAAAAATATACAACAAGTGGGTATTTTTTCACATTGGTTTGGGTCTAATCTATCCTATACATTTCCCTTGCAAAAAAAACGGATACGTTCAAGAATTTTCTAACAATTGTGGCATCCAAACGGAAATTTCAACACTTAGTGAGCACAACCTTTACGACTTTTGTGCTAGCTGGATCTGAGTACATAACTGAATCTGAACAAAAAATTATATCATACATCTCCTTCATTCAGTTTTTATCATTTAAAGTGGGTTTACATTCATTTTGCATTTAATACTTGTTTATCCACACTTTTCCCAATCTTGACATTAACAAAATGAAAATCAAGCCTAAGCCATTTCACGTAAATCACAGCTCAGTATAAAGCAAATATTGTCACGATGGCCTTGGTGTGAGGGGGAGTGGGGTGGGGCACAATGCACTCTTCGAAGTGTTTTGGGCAAGGAAAAATGTTAAAACAGGTAAAAGATGTCCTCAAATCAATTTTACTAGCTTACTTCCATGTGTTCTTCATAATTACGGTCAACGTTTATTCGCATAAGTATTTCAAAGTTCTGCGCAAATCATTTTTTACTAACTTTTTAAAAGTAAGTGGTGCTCACTCAAGCGGAAATATTTTTTACAATTGTATCGTCATTTGCTTAAATTGATCTGTACCATTGTGGAAAAATCTTCAGGATATTACAGATGTATAATTTTACAGGATTTTTTTTCTAAGTGTTAACTTTTTATACGCACTGTATAATAAAGGACCGTCATAACATAGTTCATTTTTATAATATTCTGGCCGACATTCAGGGAGCACTAGGTCACCTCTTGCGGATTGGCTGCTATTAAATTGGTGATATTCACCGAATTGTAGAAAAAAAGCCAAAGTAGTCAGCTGACAAATTGTGAATACATTCATAAATGAAGACATATCTAACATGTTTAACAACACGTAGCTTAAATACTAACCATTTAACTCCGTAAACATATATTGGGAAGGAAAGTTATGTTAATTGAGAATAAGTCTTGCAGCCCGTTCTTTTGAAGTTGAATGATTTTGTTAGCGTTTTTGAACGGTTGTCCCAAATCACACAGCAATAGTCCATTTGCGATTGTATCAAAGAGTTATATAGTAATTTTACAGTGTCATTGTCTACAAAGGAACACATTCTTTTTAATATTGCCAGAACTGCAAATACTTTTTAGCAAACACAATTAACATGATCATTCCTCAGGGGTACTGGTCAATAACTACTCCGAGACAATTTATACTGGAACAAAAATCAATAACTCTCCCATCATAAGTTAAACAGACGTATTCAACTCTAAAACAATGGATTCTTTTTTTTTATTTTTAACCCTTCCACAGGGTTCCTTTATTGAAATCATTATAATACATATTTTCAAACAATACATAATTGAATGATTAACACAGTGTATGACACACAGGTTAAATATGTACATTACAATATTCCATGAAATTGTCATATTATTTGTATAAAAAACGAAAAATCAAAATGCAAATGATAGAAAAAAAATTCATACAAGATATATACCCACACACACAGACACACACACACACATATATATACATATATGTGCCTGCGTGCGTGCGTGTGTTTTAGAATGTTATCTGAGAGATTCAATGTAATAAAATGAAAGATGACCACCTTTTTATGAATTTCTTCTCTTTCAGATTTGTTTTATATATATACTTTTCCATACTATAATAAGATTTTATTTCAGGCAATATATGGTCGAAAACTGGAAGACAGTGTTTGCATTTTGCTGCAAAAATTTGTTTTCTAACTATTATCAAAATACAATTAAGAGCTCCATTATTGTTTCCGTAAAAACCGAATAATTTATTCTGATTTAAAATTTTGATGTGCAAATTGTTACGAGAAAACCAGATTTCGAGTTGAGACCATATTTCGTTTGTGTGGGCACAAAAACAAAAAATATGCATAATAGTTTCTTCATCATTATTACAAAAAGTGCATAAGTTATATGTAACTAATTTAAATCGCAACAAAGCATCTTTCATATAAATAATTCTATTCATTATTTTGAACTGAAACCACCTCATGTTGACATCTGCAGTAGAATAAAAGGGTAACTGATAGTAAAACCTCCATATGGTGTTGTCAAAGTCAAACATCTGTTTCCATTTTATGAGACTTTTGCAATCTTTCAACTTATACTTCAAAAAAATATTGTAAATGTGAGCACAACCTTTTTTAAATTTCATTATCAAAAGCAGTGCTTCTGGAATGATAGGTTCCATAGATTTTGGTATTACATGTTTATTGAAACTGTATCTAATGGCGTTGCATAGGCCATAATATTGAAGAAAATTTACTTGTATATTGTATTTGCGTTGAAAATCAAAATATGAGAGAAATTTTCCATCTGTTCCTAAAATATCATTAACAAAACGCACCCCATTAACACACCAAGACCTGAAAAATATTACATTATCATTCATTTTAATTTTTGGATTATTCCAAAGGGCTTGACATGCAACGTCATCAACAAGAAGGCGGGTAAGATCTGAAAAGGCAAACAATACCTGTGCCCAAAATGGGTTATTTATTGATATGACAAGTGATTTATAATGCTCAGCCCCCATGAATAATTGAAAAGATGTATGTGCTGTAGGCAAAAATGACTGAAACATATGAAAAGTAAAATTTTCAGAACAAGAAATAAACCTTCTTATCCATGAAATTTTTAATGACTTGGAATGGATAAAAATATCAGTCATCCTAACACCACCCTCACTATACGATTGACACATTTGTTTTCTACTTATTTTATCAGGTTTGCCGTCCCATATAAATTCGTAAAAACATCGGTGAATATCATTCATAATTTCTATTTTTGGTTCTGGAAAAGATAAAAACAAGTAATTTAATTTCGGTATTAATATAGATTTAACAATGGTTACCCGCCCCAAGGGAGTCAAAGATCTTTTTCGCCATACCGCCATCTGACGTTTTATTTCTTTAAACTTTTCCTGATAATTGTAATCAACCATTTTTGATAGTTCAACAGAAAAGTCTATGCCTAGGTACCTAAAATACCCTTCCGAAATCCAGTTGAGTTTGTACTCGTGTAAAATCTCTTTTTTAAAAGTTCTATTCTTCCCTATCCATATCACCTGGGTTTTAGTTATGTTAATTTTAAGGTTGGATATTTTTTCAAATTCATCAAGTGTATCAAGGGCACATTTTAAATCCTGTTCTGAACCATTGAGTGTCAAAAGGGTATCATCTGCATATTGTAACACTTTAAGTGTTTTCCCATTAATATGCATTCCCTCCAGTTTGTCTGAGTGTCGAATTAAAATACCAAGAACCTCACTAACTAACAAAAAAAGATAGGGAGATAAAGGATCCCCTTGACGACACCCTCTTCCTATATTAAATCTATTTGTACAATGCCCGTTAACTGACACATAAGAGGTTGCGTCTGTATAGAATAGTTTTATCCACCTTTTAATCGAAGGACCAAAGCGAAAAAAATCCAGAACATTGAAAAGAAAATTATGTGATACAGAATCGAAAGCTTTTTCAAAATCAACAACGAGAAGCATGCCAGCTATATCATGTAATTCACTGTAAAGTAATGTGTCATACAATAAACGGATGTTTTCTCCTATGAAGCGACCATTCAAAAACCCTGTTTGGTTTTGATGTATTAAAAAAGACAGAACACCTTTGAGTCTGTTTGCTATACAACTGGATGCTATTTTATAGACAACATTTAATAGGGAGATAGGTCGCCAATTTAGTAACAAGTGTCTGGGTTTATTTCCTTTCGGGATTAAAGTAATTATTCCCATTTTTGGTGAATTAGACATATGTCCTGAAAAATACGCATAATTCAATGATCTTACTAAAAAAAGTTTAATGTCTTCCCAAAAATAACGATAAAATTCTACTGTAAAACCATCCTGACCGGGCGATTTACTATTTTTCATGAGCTTTAAAACAGAAAAGACCTCATCAACATTTAAAGGACCCTCCAATAAGGACGACATTTGAGGGGACAACTTTGGAATGCCAGGAAAATTTAACAATAATTCCAAGTTGCTAGCGTTGGTTTCTTTTTCCGCATAAAGATTAGAGTAAAAGTTAAATATTTCATTGATTATGTCACTTTGCATTTCTAAATTATCACCATTTTCAGTGGATAACTGACGTATTTCTTTATTAATGTAATTTTGTTTTTTCTAAATTTAAAAAGAATTTAGAAGGCTTTTCACCATACTCCATCCACTTAATCCGAGATCGAATCGCAACCCCTTCATTAGTTTTTAATCGGAATGTTTCTAGTTCTGATTTAGCTTTTTCAATTTGATCCAAAATAGATATCTTATCATCGTGAATCACTAGTTTTCTTTCCAGCTCTTCAATTTTCTTTTCTAAGTCTTTTTCTCTGTTTATATTTTGTTTTTTTACAAAGGAAGCATGTGATATTGCTTCTCCCCGTATTATCATCATTAAAGTTTCGAAAAATAACTGATCGTTTATAGTGAATTCACACTCACCTACTATTCGATTATTTGCATCAAAATTTACTTCGTCTTTCGCATAAAACACAATCGTATCTTTTATTACTTTTTTAATATTAGAAACAAAGTCATCATTTTTCAATAGTGAATTGTTGAATTTCCAAAAACCAGGACCTCTTTTAATCTTATTCAAGTTGAGACTCAGACAAACTAAAGAATGATCTGTGCGATAACCGGAGAAAATGCCAACTTTCTGAACAAGTGAAAGGAGTTCAGAGGAAATCAAAAAGAAGTCTAATCTACTCTGTTTAAAGGGGGTGGATTGTCGCCATGTATAATATCTTTTATCTGGAAATCTAACTCTCCAAGGGTCGCATAAATCCAAATCAGTTTTCATGTAGTCTACTTGCTCTTTTGCTCGTGGGTTATTTACATGCAAGTAGTTATAGGTATCAAATGTAAAATCTTGAACTAAATTCCAGTCTCCACAAATTACCGTATGTGGATTATCGAAGTCTATTATGTTTTGTTGGATCTCTAAAAAAAATACTGGGTTGTCTAAATTAGGGCCATACAACGATACAAGAGTAATATTATGTTCATACAGTAACATATCTAAAACCACATAGTTGCCTAAGTTATCTACTTTTAATCTATTTATATCAACAGGGAGGGTTTTCTTAAAAAGAATAGCTACCCCTCTGGAGTTGGAAGTATTGAAAGAAAAGAAGCATTTACCTTCCCATTCCTTACGAATTTCATTCTCTATTTCAGGAACAAAATGTGTATCTTGAATACAACAAATATCATATTTCTTGGATTTCAAGTAAAATAAAACATCTTGCCTTTTGCGGTTATCTCTTAGACCGCGACAGTTCATGGAAATAAAAGTGACATTACCCTGCGTCATATGCATAGTAAGATAATGATAATGAAGAGGAAACACCTGTGGAAGATTTATTTTTTTGTACACAAACAACAACGATACAAACACAATACGACAAAAACATGACGAACACATATACACATGACAAAACACATAGACAGGTGGACGCCCTACGACGCATGGAGCCGGGTGACGCGAGCGGCGAGCAGCCAATCCACCTCCTTTTCCGGATCAGTTTATTAGATGAATCCGTAAAAAAAAAAAGAAAAGCCCCAAAATAAGATCACTACTACCTATGGGCTCGATCCTATAAGAGGGCCTAAGATTGGAAAGAATATAAAGGCCTATATTTCTTTTTCATTCTCGAAGATAGCAAAAAGGAATATAATCTATGTTCATTTCGGACTATATAGGCCTATATAAAAAAAAGGGTTATACATGAATTTTATAAATAAAGGCATGAGTTCCTTATTAATGCAGATTTTCCATTAATTAATTTTATTAAGTAATCCTACGTCTAGCTTTTTTCAAAGACCTGACACAATAAACACTAAATTTCCGTGTAACAAATGTATTATGAGCCAATCCGACTGAAGGGCTACAGTAGCTTATGACTGTTATTTTGAATGTGTCATTACTATAGCCTTAGTCTGAAAATTGTGCGAATGTAAATGTATTCATATCCTAAATGTTTTAGTCAGACTCACCATTGAAATAAATTTTACATTGTATTTGTTGTTTGAAATGAGTGGTAAGATATTGGATACAGTAACATTGTATCGTACGAGTGTTAAATTTAGTGTTTACCCCTCTTTCTCTGATGTAGGATTATATTCTCTCATATTTTGTAAATTTTGTAAATTTATGAGATTAATGTCAGTTTTAAAAGATACAAAAATGATAACTTTCGGCCTTTTTGGTGTTTTCTGCACACCACCTTCCTTATAGGAATAATAATGATTCGAATGCAAACAAAGTATGGAGGCTACACGTATTTATGAAATAACTCAAGTGTTCTTAAGACTATTTTGCCTACGGTACAAATGAGCTTTTAAGAAAGAAAAATAATGTTTGTATACACTTAATTTATCGTCTACCTCAAACATATCGTAAAGCTGACGTGTATAATCAGTTCCTGGTCAGCTAAGCAATTCCAATAAAAGTGATTAAGGAACAAAATGACAATTAATTGAATGTATTAACATGTATTTTCCTTATTTCATTAATACCTTATTCACAGTAAGCTTTGTCAACTGAGATGGCAGGTATTAAGCTCATGGTTTACTGCATAAATGATATATATTACATTAGTCCTGTTTTTTTAATTGGCTTGTTTTTTCCATAAAAAAGACGAAAATAAATGCTTGTTTTTAAAAAAACTGTCTTCAATCTTAGAAGACCATAAAACACATCCTTTATCCTCCACACATTAATTATATTTTCTATAATCACAGTCATTGTGGTCTATTTGGTTACATGGCCTCACTAACATGAATATTAATAAGTTTAAAAACCAACAAAACCATGATAGTATCATACATAGAGAAGATTCATAAAACAATCATAACGAAATTGTAGTATCAATGAATACTCTGAGTCAGGGTTACAGCAAGGGTATTTATTTCCTTTTCATGATTTAATCTGTTATAACGACAGTGAGACATATAACATTTTGGGTGAATTTGTATTATTTTTGTTATGTCATTTTATGACACAAGAGGCTTTGTCATCAGTTCAGTTTTATTGAAGGATTGATAATATATTTTTCAGTTCTAAAACAAAACATTTTGAGGCACGATTCCAAAGATTCTTTTCAGCAATTCGGTTCTCCAAAAGGGTGTAAGACCCTTCCTTTTCTACACATTCATTCATTAAGTCATAGACCCATCATCCAAACATAATGGGTCCATGATTATATTCACAACTTTCCGTCAATATAAACTGATTATTCCATTACATGAAAAGGAAATACAACAGTCCTAATACACTACCTACATAGCCTCACTAACCTTGAAATTAATATGTTACAATACCAGAAAAACAATGAAGGTTTCATGAAGGTTCTCATTTAATATCACTTGTCATTGTCAGGTTACAGAAAGGGAATTTATTTCCTTTTTTCATGTTTTTAATCTGCTGTAAAGACAGTGATGTATAAAACATCCTGTGTGTATTTGTACTATTTTGTTTATGTCATTTGTGATACAAGAGGCTTTGTCATCAGTTCAGTTTTGTTGAAGGATTGATAATATAGTTTTCAATTCTAAAACAAAACATTTTGAGGCACGATTCCATAGATTCTTTTCAGCAATTTGGTTATCCAAAAAGATATAAAGACCCTTCATTTTCTACACATTCATTCATAAAATCATGGACCCATCACATACAGGTAATAGGTCCATGATTATATTTACAACCTTCATTCAATCTAAACTGAATATTCCATTGCATTAAAAGGAAATACTCGTTTTATCACAATTCACATAGAGACAAGTTTTGTAGACCATAACATCAAGTCAATTTTATATCTTTACTATCATATGTGTTTCTGAAAAGCATGAAAAGAGTGGAATGGATAGACCTTTCCTTGGTTATCATATTATTCCTCTGTCGGGTGCCCGGGTCGGGTGCATGACAGTCTCACATACATGTATTGTACCTATACCCACTCCATGGAGCTAATACTCTATGTTAGCTCCATGCTCACTCTTTATAAATTCCCTTTTCATTGAGAGTATAGGGGAGTGGTGTTGTCGTTTCAACGAAGAAAAAACTAGCACAACCTGATAATCACTTCATGTCCATATCGGCAATGATAAACAGTCACTTCAACATTTTTTTTTTGTATTTATAATGTTTGCAATAATAAAAATCGTTTAACCTACTATGACATTGCATAGTCTTCCATACTGAAGATTTCATATGGAACGTTTATACTTATATAGCCATGATTTTTCAAACATCAAGAAAATTAATAAGATAATGCTCGATATCATAATAAACAGTATGAAACTAGGACCTTAACTGTTTTCTGTTTATATTTTTTGTCTTATTTTTTAAAAGAAAAATATTGAAAATATCTTGAATGATTTGTATCGTTTATTATTTCACATTTCGATAAGAAGGCGAGATGCCTTCCACTCCAGACATCTCTGAGGATTTTTAATTATGACTGATTTCCAATTCTTTTAGAAAACAAGTTTTTCTTTATATTTCAGTGATAACAATATGATTCAGTGATACATCATGCTCTACAATGTATCTTTAACAGTATTATCTGGATATCACCTCCCTTCGTCTCAAAAGGAGAAAGTCATTTCATCACAAAATGATAAGTTCTCGATGTACAACTAGGAAGGCAAACTTCATCATCGACGGGAATTTGATGTACAGAAGGCATTCATCGGAGTGACTCATGATTGTTATGATAGAAAATATGCTTTATACTTATGCTGGTAGTATGAAATCTGTTGCACCACTATACCGTCATAAAGTAAATGACTAAGAATAAAAATAATCATCTAAACTTTCATTGTTTCAATTGCTTTCCTTGCGTTGAAAAAGGACTGTGTCCTCATCTCACGTAAATGTTGGTTCAACCAGATCTAAAAGATTTTTTTTCTCTGGGATGAAACACATAATCCTTGCTATTAATATATCCATTCCGTTTAATAACTATTGACTGCATTCAAAAAGATGAGAAGAAGTAATATCAAGCGAAAGATGCGATTATATGTTGATCGCAAACAGAAAGGTTTTTGAAACATGATGGTAACCTAATTATTCGAAATCTCAAGGCATGCCTTCATCCATTCGAGAGGTCAATTTAATCATTATGAAAAGAAGTATTCCTGATGAAATCTGAGGTAAGCTATTTTGCTGCTTATTTTCACCATCCATTCTTTTTTTCATTTTCTTGCATTTTTATTGTGATGTTTTAGATCTGTACGCCATATACGGTGTGTCAGCCAAGAACAACACGCCAAGCTGATGAAGATCCTCTCTCTCTACACTCTAGATGCAGATTTACACCATTTAATCTGATTCTTGTAGATTTATTCTCATTCTTTCTCATCTGATATGCTTTTTGCTCAAGCAAGAATCGCCTTCTCTTCATCGGTGCAGGCAGGTCGGTTACGACGCGGAATGCGTGACGGATAGCATGTTGACCTTGTGACGAGGTCACCGGACGTTGGGCTCGTTGATACGCACTTAGAACGGCATCTCTATCCAACATGGTAGTAAAGCGTACAATGATCGGATCATGACCACGCCTACTTTCATCACTTCCGGGTGTGATGCGTCTTGGCAATCGATGTGCATTTGATATGACCATACTCAGCGCTTCTTCCTTCGAAAACCCAAGCTCATGAATGATCTTTCTTACAACCTCAACAACTTGTTCATCTTTCTTTTTCTCTTCTCCATAAATCAGTAGATTCATTTTCCGATCATGAAGCTCTAAAGCCATTATCATTTGTTTTAATTCATTCTCAACGTTTTCGTTCTTTTTTTTGCATCTTTGGCAAAATATCATTTTCGATAACTGACAATCTTTCCCTTGTTTCTTTGACTGCGGCTTGCAAATCAGCCATATCTGAACGAATCTCTGTGGATTCTTGGTTTACTTCCAGTAAGGATGAATTTATTTTTGTCAACAATTAATCCTAATTCATTTGTTAGGTATCCAATGGTGGATATTATTTACGTCCTCTTGTAATTTTATTTGAATTTCATTAAGAGAAGAACCTGCACAATACAGTGTAATATCATCGGCGTACATTATAAGACTCCCATTCTTTACCACTTTTGCCTGTCATTGGAGTATATAAAAATAACATGAATAAGGTGGGGGCCCCCTGCAGTATCGACCATTGAGGAACACCTTGATTCAAAATAACTTGATCAGAATTGGATTGTTTAATAACAACATGTTTTTTTTTATTTATAAAGTATGATTCAAACAATGCAGTATGAAACAATCCTACAAGCTGTACTTTACCTTTTTTTTATTTACAGCGGGTGGTATCGATATCGGACGGTAATTGGTCATGGAATTTAGATCTCCTTTCTTAAACAAGGGGGACATATTTGCATGTTTCCATTCATCGGGAAAGGTACCACTATTAGTCTAGGAGCCAGGGGGCTTTATTCAGAATTTTTGGTGGGGAAGGTTTGATAAGCTTATGCGGGGTAAAATTGTGCGCTGATTTCAAAAATGCCACTCGTATTGACCGTACTCACGCCATTTTGGTCATTTTTGCCAAATTTTGGCCCAAAATGACCATTTTGACCACTCTTTGGAAAATGGTCCCTTAACAGACTGCTTTTGTAGCCACATGCAATTAAAATGGTCTATCTTAAGTAAAAATGCACACAGATTCCAGATAAAGTGCTTTCATTTGCCAAACCACAATAGCAGTGGTCATTTTGGCCATAATTTGGCCAAAAATGACAATTTTCATGATTTTTTGGCCGAAATGTGTTACAAATATTGATCAGAGCTTCGACTGGATGTTTTTAGAAATCCACATTTATTTTCAAAATGTGCGCTGGATCATAACCATCAACCTCATGTAATTTATTCCGTCAGTTTTGACCTATGAGGGTCATTTTGGGTACTTTAGACATAACTGACCATTCGCGCAATTTGCATTATTAACTGTTCAAATAGGCAGGAAATTGAGGTCTTCAGCATGTTTTTTCTTCTTCCCTTATAAAATGAGAATGCATTTAAATGTCCTTCATGTGTAAAATTTTATGCTGATTCCAAATATATCAGTCTCAATGACCCTATTTAACAGTTTAAGGTCATTTTGGCCACTTACGACCCTTAAACTGACCAATGACATCAGTTCAATTTATCCAAAAATACTTTGAATGTTACCAGAATCGTTACAAGGGCATACTGTGACACCTAACATTGGTGTATTAATCCTTGAAATTGAACATCTCAAAAGTATTTTGACCTCATGCAATTTATTCCATCAGTTTTGACCTATGAGGGTTACTTGGCGTACTTTAGCCACAACTGACCATTCACGCAGTTTTGCATATAATAAACTGCACATAGACAGGAATTTCAGGTCTTCAGCGTGTTTTATCTTCTTCCCATATAAAATGGAAATGCATTCAAAAGTTCATCTTATGCAAAATGTGATGCTGATTCCAAATATATCAGTCTTAATGACCCTATTTAAGAGCTTTAGGTTATTTTGGCCACTTATGGCCCTTAAAATGGCCAATAACATCAGTTCAATTTATCCAGAAATCCTTCGAATGTTACCAGAATCTTAGCAAGGGTGTGCTGTAATACCCAACACTGGTGAATGAATCCTTAAAATTGAGCATCCCCAAAGTTGACTACCTTGGTCATTTTGGCCACCTTGACCCCCCAGCCAGCCCTGCTCATTGTGTATGTTAACTCAGGTGATATCGAACATGGTGAGGAGAAATTTTGGATTGCGTTAATATTAGCATCAATTATTGTTAAATGGGGAAGTTTGAAAGCTTCTTGGTGGAAATAAATGAAATTATTCCACACAGACCATAACTATTGGACCTTGTGGTCATTTTGACCACGTTTCCCTCAATATTGACCAGCGACCATGGACCCTAGGAATCTCCAATTAGTGGAGAGATCAGCTAAGAGCGAGACCTTGCATGCTTTGATAATCAAAAAGGGCTCAAATGCTGGTCAGTATCATTATCAGCATGAGCTACCAATAATCGGTGAAGAGTGTTGATAATTGTGATAAAATCCTTTACATCGTGCATACATAAGGTTGTTTGACCATGGCACTGTCGTCATTTACATGATTTTAGCCACCTTGACCACACAGTAAATGTTTATGGAAACCTCACATATATGGGGCAGTAAATTCAGGAATGAGACACTTTAGCATCATTTACATGTTATTTTAAGACACTTTTCTAGATTAAAGTAGATTAATGATTCCAAATATATTAGTCTTAATGACCATTTATGAGCTAGTGGTCATTTTGGTCACTTTTGGTCCCGACAATGACTAATCACATTTGCATGTATCAAAGAGGATTCAAATGTTGTTGTCGCTCCGTATTGTTAATAAGATGTATTATATCAATTATTGATTTCAATATGATATGACTAATAGCACATTATCAAAATTTTGAAACCAATTTGGCCATTTTGACTATCTATCGCATGTATGACTTTTGTAAATAAACATGACAGGAGCAATTGTGGAAATGCGTTCAATCCCTTTCGATTGGAAATATTAAAAGCTCACCTTGAGTAAAAAAAAAATTGTGCCAAATACGTCACCATTTTGGTCATTGTGTGGTCATTGAGTAGCCATAACATCATTCCCTCCTTTTTTATTTAAATTATACAGATAACTATATTCTAGAGGAAGGCACTAATCCTGAACTCAAAGGTGCGTCATTACAAAGCTATTGGTCAAAGTGGATTTCACGAATAGATTTAACCATGGTGCATTTTTATTACCTTTGCCATTTTGTGTAATGTTTCACAAACCTCACATTGGCATGATTGGTAAAGTTGGAAGTGGAAAACTTGCCCTAAATTGTTAGAGTGACAAAAATTTGGTACAGAGAATAATTTCATATAGAGATTGTATTTTATTACCCAGTACGTCTTCAAAAGAATTAAGGGTAAGTTTGCTGCTCACCAATCATGCCAATGTGAGCTTTGTGAATCACTGTACAAGAAAAAACAAAGATTGTAAAAATGAATGATAGTCAAAACTCTTTGTGAACTTCACTGTGACCTATTTTGCTTTGTAATGATTCTCAGTACAATTTGACTTTAAAGAAGGAAAATAATTCTGGCTATTTAGGAACATACAGTGATCAAAGGGGCCACAGTAGACAGTCACATGATATTTGGCACAATTTTTACTCAAGGTGAGCCTTTAATATTTCCCATGAAAAGGGATTACGCATTTCATCATGTTCATAGACCTACAGTTGCTGCTAAGTCATGTTTATTTCAAAATTCACACATTGGATAAAAGGTCAAAGTGGCAAAAGTGGTCACATTTTGATTATGTACTATTAGTAATATCATATTGAATTAAATAATTTGTCATTGATTATGATTGATACAACAAATCTTACAAAAATATAGAGCAAGAACATTGGAATACTTTTGATACATGTAATTGTCATTGCTAATTGTAGGGACCAAAATGACCACTAAGTAGTCATTAAGACTGATATATTCTAAATCATTGTATTAATCTGGTGCAGAAAGTTTTTGTAATATGTCTTATCTAACATCATTCTTGAATTCGTTTCCATGAATTACAAAATGGTTAATGTGCCTAAAATCATGAAAATGACCAAAGTGCATGGTCAAACAACCTTATGTGTACTTGATGTAAAGGTTTTTATCACATTCATTAAACTCTTGATTATTGGTGTAGTGGCTCAAGCTGAAAATAATATTAAGCAACATTTGAGCTCTTTTTAAATCAAATAATGTGTGGTCACGAGAAATTATTGAGGAAAGGTGATCAAAATTACCACAAAGTCCAATAGTTCGGCCAATAACACTGATTTATATGGAATCATTGCATTGATTTTCACCCCAAAGCTTTCAAACTTTTCCAATTTAACAATAATTGATGCTAATATTAACACAATCCTGAATTGTCTCCTCACTATATTCACTATAGGCCAATTTAGTATACACATTGGGCAGGGGACAATCTGGCCAAAATGACCAAGGGTGTCAACAATATTTTTGGGACACTCAATTTAAATGATTAATACACCAGTGTTAGGTGTCACAGCACACCCTTGTAACGATTATAGTAACATTCAAAGTATTTTTTGATAAATTGAAGTATTGAACAGATGGTATTGGTCATTTTGGGCCAAAATGACCATAATCTGTTGAATGGGGTCATTAAGACTGACATATTGGGAATCAGCTTGAAATTCTACACAAGAACGACATATGCATCATTCCCATTTTATAAAGGAGGAAGATAAAGCACACTGAAGACCTCAAATTCCTGCCGATTTGCACAGTTATTATGCAAAATTGCACGAATGGTCAGTTACCCAAAATGGTCAAAAGTCAAAACTAATGATATAAATTACATGAGGTCAAAATACTTTTGAAATGTTCATTTTAAAGGATTAATACACCAATGTTCGATGTCACAGCACATCCTGGTAACGATTCCGGTAACATTGAGGTATTTTGGATAAATTGAACTGATGTTATTGGTCATTTTTATGGCCATAAGTGGCCAAAATGACCATTAGGTGTTCAGTAGGGTCATTAAGACTGATATATTTAGAATCAGCATAATATTCTATACAAGATGGACATTTAAATGTATTCCCATTTTATAAGGGAAGAAGATAAAACACACTGAAGACCTCAAATTCCTGCCTATGTGCGAATGGTCAGTTATGTCTAAAGTACCCAAAATGACCCTCATAGGTCAAAACTGATGGAATGAGGTCAAAATAATTTTGAGATGTTCAATTTAAAGGATTAACACACCCCAATGTTAGATGTCGCAACACACCCTTGTAACGATTCTGGTAACGTTCGAAGTATTTGGGGGTAAAATGATCTGATGTCATTGGTCATTTTAAGGGCCATAAGTGGCCAACATAACCATAAGCTATTGAATAGGGTCAATAAGACTGATATATTTGGAATCTGCATAAAATTCTACACAAGATGGATTTTTGAACGCATTTGCATTTTATATTGGGAAGAAGATAAAACACGCTATGAGACCTCAAATTCCTGCCTACATGTATTATGTGCACTTTATTATGCAAAACTTCGTAAAGGGTCAGTTATGTATAAAGTACCCCAAATGACCCTCATAGGTCAAAACTGATGGAATAAATTACATAAGGTCAAAATACTTTGTGAGATGTTCAATTTAAAGGATTAACACACCAATGTTAGGTGTCGCAGCACACCTTGTAATGGTTCTGGTAACGTTCGGAGTATTTGGGGGTAAAATGAACTGATGTCATTGGCCATTTTGAGGGCCATAAGTGGTTAAAATTACCACAAGCTATTAAATAGGGTTTATTTGGAATCAGCATAAAATTTTACACTTGAAGGACATTTAAATGCATTCTCATTTTATAAGGGAAGAAGAAAAAACATGCTGAAGACCTCAATTTCCTGCCTATTTGAACAGTTAATAATGCAAATTGCGCGAATGGTCAGTTATGTCTAAAGTACCCAAAATGACCCTCATAGGTCAAAACTGACGGAATAAATTACATGAGGTTGATGGGTATGATCCAGCGCACATTTTGAAAATAAATGTGGATTTCTAAAAACATCCAGTCGTAGCTCTGATCAATATTTGTAACACATTTCGGCCAAAAAATCATGAAAATTGTCATTTTTGGCCAAATTATGGCCAAAATGACCACTGCTATTGTGAATTGTCAAATGAAAGCACTTTATCTGGAATCTGTGTGCATTTTTACTTAAGATAGACCCTTTTAATTGCATGTGGCTACAAAAGCAGTCTGTTAAAGGACCATTTTCCAAAGAGTGGTCAAAATGGTCATTTTGGGCCAAAATTTGGCCAAAATGACCAAAATGGCGTGAGTACGGTCAATAAGAGTGGCATTTTTGGAATCAGCGCACAATTTTACCCCGGATAAGCTAATCAAACCTTCCCCACCAAAAATTCTGAATAAAGCCCCGTGGCTCCTAGACTATATTGAATGATCAATTCAGTGAGGGACGAAATAATTTAATTCCCGGCATCCTAATTATTTCAGACTCCTCTTACGTTATATATATGTGTGTGTATATATATATATATATATATATATATATATATATATTTTACATGTATATAAATATACATATAAAATCGAAGTAAATTTTAAACTGATATCATAGCCAATCTGGTCTAATTCGGAAACACCTGAGGTACAAGCAGATGTAACGCTATGCTTTAGAAATTTGCTGCGACACGTGACGTTGTGCTTTAGAAAACCTACGACATGTCGTAAGTTGACTTTATGCGATCATCGTACCATGAACCTTGGTCAGACTCAGCGACGTTATCGGTTGCAACATGGCCTTCAAGAACTGAATGAGCATTAACATGTGATATACACTAAGTACACCCGTCAAAACTTGGCTTTGTTGGAGATATGTTCACTGTCTTGAATATTCGATGGAAGGTTGGATACGAGACTTTCAAATGCTCATTCATCTCGTTAAACTCTTTGTGCAGTTTTTTAACCGATAAGGGCGATGGCAAGTATCTCCTGTGAACTAGCTTATTGTGCGAGAAACACGGTCTATATGATTCTATGTATTCTACCATTGCCTCTATTTGTGAATCACTGCACTTATTTGCCGGTGTGTGTCGTCCTCTTTTATCATTCACACTGTTACTGTTGAGGGAAGACATTACAAAACCATCATTCTTAAAACCAAGAGTCTGAAGGAAGAATTTTTTACAAACAATATTATCATTAAATTTCCATTCAAGGGTAAAATTACGCCTTGATTTTTTGCCTCGAACTTTCGTCTGTGCTTTTTGTTTTTTTGTAACGTTCATTACAATGAAGTGACGCCTATCATTGAAATGTCTTCTCCAAAAGTCACTCCAAATATCCTCGCGCTCTGTAGTTGATATCCTGCCAATGCAGTTGCGATTGCACGAACATGGTGGCAACATAGCATGGTTGGCCACGTCTCTCTCTAATCGTTGTTGCTTAGACCTGCATCGCCTTTTTCCTGTTTGATAGAAAATGTAATAACTAAATTAATACAGAACAGCTTGGTAGCTACATGTTTTACTGTCTAAAAGTATTTTCATGCATAATTGAGTAGAAACATTGATAAAAAGAAGATTTATGGATACGAAACGACACAAGTGTTTTTTTTATATGGTGTAGTTTTTAAAATTCTTTGTTGTGTTTCGTATTAATCGCAAAATAATTCTAAATATGATTTTCTCAATACGGTCTAGTAGTCTAGGTGATTGGTGAAAAAAAAAACAATCATAAAATGGTACATGAAAATTGGTACAAAAGGTTAGAGTAAGTTATTCTAATCATTGTTAACAGGGGATGCCAACGCGAGTTTCCCAAATATAGCAACGTAACATATACATGTATACCCTAGTAACTGAGCTTAATTGAGCTTGAGAAACAGTTTCACAAGCAATATCTCAAATGGATTTTAGTTTAACACATATTACTTTGTATCCTAGAAGTTTTGATCCATTTATTCATAGCAACGCTTATTAAAGGACCTTTTTTCGATAGCAACATATGTTTATCATAGTTCAGATCATTGTAATTTACTCAGAAGAGCTCAGAAATTAATCTTGGCCCATAGATTCCTTATATTATGAATGTTTCCATAGACAGACCCAACGAGCACCAAAGCAACGGTTGCTAGGTAACATTGTTCTTCAGTAACCAATACTTTACTTCATTATGAAAGATTTCTGCCTAAATGAGACAGAAAATCGTGTACAACTCTTGAACGCACACACAGGTCACGGAGTGACCCTGAGTGCAAACAGCTGACTGTGTTACAACTTAGGGGTGATACATTTTCACAATAGGGGTGAGGCAAACTCACTGGAGGGACTTTAATTCACTTATAACAAAGAAATGTGTACTACAGTACTCCTGTTGAATGCTCTGATGGAAATTATATGAGTTTCACATTCATTTGAACGGGAGGACAAGATTATTGTATATATCGAGTGCATTATGCATAAATCATATACCATTGCGACCCCTGCCTGGCCGATGGTCCAGGCATGACGATCCTGAGTGACGTCACCGATAGAGACCTCAAATGCCAGGAGAGCCTATTCGATAACTGACTTCATCTAAAAAACACGTATTGAAGATAACATCCAATGGGGAAATGGCTTTCATTTTCATGAAATATACATTCCGTTCCTCAATAAATCTTTAACCCCGTCGTTAACTGCCCATTCATTCTCGAGCAATGGGGGAATGAATACAGAGTGTCTCAAAGTTTGTGTGAAAAAAGGTGCATTTTCCATAGAACTTCTGCCAAAAAGCAATGCGTAAGGGAAAGATTAGCCCCAAAACACGAATAGATGAGTAAATCAAATGGGATGAATCATGAAAATCAGTGAAATATAGTTTCTCCTGTACTCATTACTGAATACCCCGACTTGATACGATTAATTTTTCCCCCTCTCCATCAACTTTTAAGAAAAAAGGTGCATATTTTCATAAAAATATTATGTGTTATATCGACGGACGCCCGTGCGTACGAGCAGGAGGAAGTCAAATGTCTCGTATTTTTCATAATGTAGCATTAGGGTGTTTTATGATTATAATTTCTATGAGACACCACACCATTTCTATTAAAGCACTATTACATTAATCACACTAACCCGGGAACATGTATACCCGTGATAAGTACTAGTTGCTATTAGTAACATTTGGAAACCATAATTATTAGGGATTAACCTAAACATAATTATGTAAGATCAGTCATTGTTAATTATTTGTCTTTCATAGCAAACGGTTATTTTTTAATGTTTGTTATTACTAAACTCCTCAAAAAAAGTTTGGAAATCTGACTTTGATCGATAATCCCTTCTCGGTTTTAGTAAATATCAATATGTAATTAACATCAGCGAATAGAGTTTTTAATATTCTTTAAAATGATACCCTACATGATATGATTATGGTTAACACGGAGGAGCAGTGCCTCGAAATGTGGGTCAAGGTCAAAATTTCAAAAGTTGCAAAATGACACAATATTGAAAGTCACTGTTCTTTTTTTTCAGTGGTGATGATTGAGTTTCTCAGCGGCTTCTTTTAATTATTTTCATGCACCTTAACATCAACATTAACATGTTATAAAACATACCTCTGCACAAGCAAAAACATAACAAACAAACAAACAAACATGCATGGGTATTTCAAACCATGTTATCTCACATAACCATCACTACAGATAGAAGCAGAGGTTTGATTTAATGGATTTTCATCTCTATTGACACAGACAAAAGAACCATGTTCTGTATTGACCCTTCATGACTATTTCTGCTCGTTTTGCAACTTTTAAGTTCAGACTACATCCAACAATTTTGAATCCTGCTCTTTTCGTGATGGCATTATCATAACAAGCATGGTATCATTTTAAAGAGAATTAAATAATCTTCTGAATGATATTAAATATGTAGTTTTTTTGAGTTGGGAGAAAGAAATGATCAAACTTTCTGCTCGTTTTGCAGCTTTTCAATTCAGACTTCATCCAACACTTTTGAATCCTGCTCTTTTCGTGATGACATGATCATAACGAGCATGGTATCATTCTAAAGAGGATCAAATTATCTTTTGAATGATAAAATATGCATTGTGTAGAATTGGGAGTTGGGATATAATAATGGCCAAACACAGATTTCCAAACTTTTAGTGGTTTATATAGCTACATACTTATCATTGAATGATAATAGACCCCGTGGTTGCTTATCTGAGTGATTGATAATAAAGGTAGACTTGTATCATCGATTATCCAAAGTCTAGAAACTGTTGACATAGTTGATTTTTTTCACAAGGGGGCCCTAACTTTTAAAACCCTGTATACCTACAAATGCCCTTGGAAAGAATTCCACAAAATAAACATTTATCCAGACGTCACTCTTGTGGAAAATCTGTTACAAGAGCTTACCGGAAGCTCATGGGTTCTTACAACCGAAACATCTCTGATCTTGGAGAGGTGAAATAATGACCGCCAAAAATTGATTCAACCAACTAAGTTTGAAATCATTTCAAACACCAAAATCTCTCTAGAATGTAATTTCCAATTAGTGCTTGCATGGAAACCATTTTATCCCTTGCTAACAGTAGTCGATAGCTTGAAAGGCCTTGGTTATACCCCTCCATTCCGTAGCCTGCAATGGAGATCATATTCGTTCTCCATTATAATAATATTAATAATAATAATTTAGGTGTGTATACCCAGGGAAGCCACTTCAGTTCTGAAAACTGTTCTCCCAGCGGGCCCTGCTATTATTATTACTCCGGCTTTAGCTGGGATACCTAGGCACTCAAAGCATTCAAGAAAATTTCTTCCTACCGGGACCCATTCATCTCACCTGGGTTGAGTGCAGCACAGTGTGGATAAATTTCTTGCTGAAGGAAATAACGTCATGGCTGGGATTCGAACTCACGACCCTCTGTTTTGAAGTGCGAAGACTAATCCACTGGGCCACAACTCTCCAAACGCTCCATGCTGTTCCCGGACCTAATGCTAAGTGCAGGAGTTGATTTTGACTAGTCAGTTATCATGCTGTGTGACTACATCATTGAAATACATATCCTGAGTACAATTATTGTTCACGTTCTTGTTAAAAGGTTAATTGTTAAAAGCTTGTCGTCTAACCGAGTAGTCCTGATATGGAAGATTGCAAATTCAATTTGGTTTTAGTACTTCAGTCCATTGATAACCCGGCAGTTATATGCTATAAATGTCACTCAAGAATCGTATCAATATATATTTGTTGGAATTTCAGGTGCACGTGCGATGTTGCTAACTAAATACTTTGGTTGGATTTTCAATTTATCAAATGTACACGATTATTTTTTTACGTGCATAGGGGAAAATCATGCTCTGTTTATTCCCGGTGCCGCAAGCATTGCATATTTATTGATATTGGGATACGAGCCTGTGTTTAATGGTGAAACTGATAATATTCGCCAACAGTGATAATTTATCAAGATAAGTGGTGCACTGAATGTAAATTTGAGGACGGGTTAAACATGCGATATTTTTTATCAATATCATATTATTTAAAAGGAGTTATTATCTTAACATAGAGTTGAAACTTGGATCTTAACAAAAAAAATGAAGAACAAAAAATGAAGAATTATTTCGACCAATGCAGATCGAGTTACTGTAAAAGCTGTTATTTTCGCGTACAGAATTTTTCGCGAATCGCGGGGTCCCGACATTTTCGCGGGTTGTTAAATTCGCGATAGGAAGATGTATGATACATTTCCACAGCATTTCAAAGAAGCAAAACTAGTGCAATTTATGTGCAAATCTACACTTCTCAAAGTCACCATGCTGATATGTCTTTTGTACATAAATATGTCCCTGTAAAAACAATTACAAATTGTGGAAAAAGTGGCTTAAATTTCACTTTTTTAACCTTTAGATCTAAAAATTCATCATGCCACAGGATTTATAGGGTTAAGCAATATTTGGAATTTGTGTTTGATTCGATTCATTTTTCAAAAAATTGGTAAAAAGTGCAAAATTGTGGAATTTTGTGAACAGAATGTTCTCTTTTTTTTTATAATGTCTCTTTTTAGGACTGAATATAAAAAAAATCAGCTCGCGCTTCCCGCACGCATTATTTGTTCAGTGAGATACATATCCTCTTAATGGCATAGTCCTCAAAATGTCTCTATTAAGTCAGTATACCTGGCAATCGAGCGCACTTCGCGCACCCACTTAATGACTCAAAATTTTGTTGGTGCCCCCCCCCATGACGTGACCCATGGCATGCCATAGTGAAGAGGTGAATATGACCCATGGATGTAAATGAAAGCTATCCATCAATAAGCAACGTTAGATGCAATATCGATTCGATGGACTGTAATAATTATACTAAGCCTTAATTCAGTAATTAATTTTGTACGATTACTATGTACTTTATCTTAAAAAAACACTGATCCATACCATGTAGACCTAGTATCAGAGCTACCAAGTCTCACGCATTATGCGTGAGACTCAAGCATTTTGGACTCTTGTTTATCCCCTCAAATCTCTGTCTCATGAGTTCTTACAGTCCCAGGGTCAGGCCCCTGGGTGTGCTCTGATTTACGTACATGAAAGCACGGGATTTAATCTCAGTACTTGCGAATGGCGTGGAATAATTTTGTACACGAAACACAGGGCCCGTAACACAAAGCTTAGTAATGATTGTAGAACAGTTTCCCACGATTGAACCCATTGACTATAATGTACAATCAATTGTAAAAATCGAGTGTACAAGCGATATAACATACCGTGTTAAGTTGAAAATCATGTGTGAGCTTACCCCGCCCTTGCTTATCTTTGATTTTGGTTCTGTCTCCATCACGGCCACTGTCATCAGACCCAGGATCATAGTCGTGTGATGTCAATTTTCTTTTCAATGGAAGCAGCTCTGACACTGTTAGACAGCATAAATTAAAGTAGATAAGATGGCAGTATCTTTAACTAACTACTTGTAATATATTATGGGTAGCATACATTATGCTGTTAATATAGGCTACCTTTTATTTCAAACCATTCATAATTAATTTTGAAACACCCACCAAATTAACCTACAGCATTATAAATTCATATTAGTCTTAGGCTAAAGAGATCCGAATGTCTAGGTTTATAATACATCATCATCATTATCGTAGTCGGTTGTATATTACACAAACATGCTATGCATGCACAACATATTATTTTTTGTCGTAGTCAGTCTACTGAATTAAAACCAATGTAAACGATACCTTATTGCGGTAGTACTGGAGCAGATGTCTATTGCCTAGGCTATACAGTGCGTATCAAAAAAAGTTTACACTTTGAAAAAGCCCTGGGAATTAAAAAATATACAACATGTGGGTAATTTTTTCACATATTATCTAGGGGTTGGGTCTCATCTATCCAATCAAAGTAAAAGTTTTGACAGAATGTTACACTTGAGTGAGCACTGTCCATTTTTGTAAAGCTCGCAGAAATCTGTTTGCGCAGAAATGCTTGTTTTCACGCTGTGTCAAGGGGGAAGGGCGAATCAAACCTACCCTGCGAAACATTTCTCATACATTTCCCTTGCACTTTTAGTCAGTTGAAATAAAACGGATACATTCAAGCATTTTGTAACAATTTTGCCACCCAAATTGAAATTTCAACTCTTAGTAAGCACAACCTTTACCCTTTTTGTGCCAGCTGGATCTGAGGACATAACTGAATCTGAGCAAAAGTTTATATCAGACATTTCCAGCATTTTTTTACTAAGTTTTTATCATTTAAAGTGAGTTACATTTCATTTTTCATTTAATACTTGTTTCTCCACACTTTTGTTAAGCTTGACCATGATTAACAAGATGAAAATCAAGCATAAGCCATTTCATGTAAATCACAGCTCAGTGTAAAGCAAATATCGTCACGATGGCCTCGGTGTGTGGGGGAGTAGGATGGGGCGAAATGCAATCTTCAAAGTGTTTTGGGCAAGGAAACAAGTAAAAAAAGGTAAAAGATATCTTCAAATTAATTTTACTAGCTAAATTCAATGTGTCCTTCATGATTAAAGTCAACTTTTATTCGCATAACTATTTCAAAGTTCTGCGCAAATCATTTTTCACTAACTTTTCAAAAGTAAGTGGTGCTCATTCAAGCGGAAATACTTTTTGACAGTTAAATCGTCATTTGCTTAAATGGATCTGTACCAATGTTTAAACGTGGAAAAATCTTTAGAATATTACAAATGTGTAATTTTACAGGGATTTTTCAAAGTGTAAACTTTTTTTGATACGCACTGTATAACGGTCACCCAAAGTCAACGGATTAACTCTTTATAACAGTCCTAGGCTTACACTTAAGTTAGACCTACATGTAGACTAGCCCCTGTTACAACCGAGTGTCGCAGCAACGTGTAAATGCCACACCGACGCATAATGTTGAATATTGCGACATTATGCCAAGAGCGTCCAATGCATAATGTCGCAGTCGACGAACATTGGCTTAACTTTTCTAACGCATAACGTCACATGTCGCAAAGCATAATGTCGCAACAATTTTCTTACGCATGATGTCACATGTTACAACGCAATAATGTCGCAGAGGTATTTGATTCACAGATAAGATATAAAATATGTTTTAATATGTAATATTTTCAAGCTCTTTAATCTGTAATTTATATTTTTAAGCAGTGGCGTAACAGGTAGGGGCATTCTGCCAACACCTGGAAAAAAGGAAAAAAGAGAAGGGAGAAAGGACATAAAGAAGAGAAAGGCAAAACAGAAGGAAAGAGGAAAAACAACAAGTGAGAAAGAATGAATCATCCCGAAATAACAATAAATGAGTGAGAAAGGGAAAATAGATTAATAGATGGCAAAATGGACAGAGAATTTATGGCGGTAAGTGGAAAGAAAAAAGGCAAAAGAATAGGGAAATAAGGAAGTACATGTATGGAATGAACTAAAATGCTAGGGGGAAGCTGAACAGGTAAAAAAGATAGAAAAGGAGGAAAAAATATATATAAAACAAAACCAGGGCCCCGTCTTACAAAAAGTTGCGATCGATTTCATCTAATGCAACTATGTACGGCCAGCAACGTCAACATCTATTATGCATAATGTTTGTTCAAATTATTTTTAGGGTTGATGATTATTCATGCATTCATTTTTATCTTGCAAATTCACCACGCTTCTGTTTGTTTACAAAGGAAATTTTGAAAATTTCGTATAGAAAAATTTGCGACATTGCTGGATGTCCATAGAGTTACGATTTCTTAGATCAATCGTAACTCTTTGTAAGACGGTGCCCAGGCTGCCGAGAATTGAACATAAAGAACAGGAAGAAAGAATTGGATGACATATATTATACATGTATGTGCATGAAGTCTGTAATAGCTTGCTAAATTTCTTAAAATAACGTTCACAATGGGGCCACAAAAATACTGAGGATAACGTAACCCTAGCCAAGAGGTAGACATGCCCCTTTAATTACATAAGACTTTAATTTTCATAAGACCAACAATTTTCTCGTTCGCTTCTCCCGTTAGTGACGTTTAGAAATTTGTCAAGTTTTGCTTTGTTGTGCCCGACCAAAATGATTTATAACGTCACTGCGTTAACATAATGTGTTTTGTAAAACGCACACCCATAATGATTTAAAATAGTGATAATCTTTTAAGTTTAACGATTAAAATGACTGAATCTCGATAGTTTCCCCACCAACACGGCACTTTTATGGCCCCAATTATCACTAGCGTACCTATGGGGGGCAGGGGCAGAGTGCCCCCTGACGAGTCACAACCCATGCAAGGGGCGTATCCCTTCCCCCCATGAGCCAACAGTGACCCCCTCCATTGAAGTTGAAGCCTTTTTTTTTGCTTGTCAATTTTTTTTCTTGTGCGAAATGTCCTTTATATCCGGTCGAGGACTTTTTTTTTTTTTTTTGGGGGGGGGGGCTTGTCATTTTTTTTTCTGGTACGAAATCCTTTATTTGTGGTTGAAGAACTTTTTTTCTTGTCAATTTTTATGGCGGACGATTTCCCCCCCCCCTCCCCCTGTGGAAAATCCTAGGTACGCCATAGATCTAAATTACCAAGAAAAAAAAGAGAAAAGAGAGAAATGGACCAAAAAAGTGTGAGATATAAAATGATTGTTTTTTTCTGAATATCATTTCAAAGTCTATCCCTAGTTTGCCTGTAGTGAAAAGGTGAACGAAATTTCGCTCGCTCGATAGTTTTTTTCTAATATACTTTTTGCCCCGGGCGCAATGCTGTGCCCCTTTTTTTCTCATCTTACTGGCCATCAACCCTTGTTCGGCCCCTGTTTTTAAGTGTATTTGTGTTTGAGCCGGCTGCGGTTGGCAGGGGAGCTGTCCCAGTATCGAATTCATTATCCATATTATCAGGAAGAAGAGAGGGGTAGATATGTATTTTTCTTATTTTGCAAGCGAGTGTAACCATCGAGCACCTCTTCATTGTGTTTTAAAGACACCCGTTGTTCATGACGTTTATATTTATAGTTCGTATTGTTATTCGGGAATTGTTTCGTAGGAACAAATTTTCATGGGGGTGGGAATTAAAGGGCTCTAATTAGTGAATCCCCTGTACATCCTGCAATATGATGTTACTGAACAATATGCAATTCATGGGTGAAGCTAATGTCTGATAACGTATAATAATACTAAGTGTCAATCTGACATATTTCAAAATTTCCTTAAACATTTTTTTTCGCCTATCTTTCTGGGCACTGGTCTTTCACTCATTTCCTCTTTTCATGTATAGTCTTTATCAAAACAGATCTCTCTAAACCTTGTTTTTCCTAAGTCTCTCTGTTTTCTTCGTTCTCTCGTCTCTCCATTCCCCTTAACCCTAATTCTCCCGGGGAGACAATTTTCGCGATTTATCTGCTGCGCAAAATTTTTTGACATCGCCGATCACTGACTTTTTAATTTCAAGTCTCACGCAAATTTTGAGACCAAATTGGAGGTTAAACTCATATTTTACCTAAAATGACTTGATTAAGAATACTCATTGATTTCTTGAAATGGTCAAATTTTTAAAGGTTGAGATTGTGTGAACTTAATGTTTTTATCTATATACAAAAAAAAGGAAAAGGTGAAATGCAGGAAAATAGTGAGAAAAAAAATTGAATTCAAATATGACATTTTGCGATATCAATGTTTCATTATGTTTTGGAAGATGTATTAAGAGTTTCACATCATTTGTATAGTTAATGCATCGTCTTTAATGGTTGATGGTATAATAATTATACGGCCAAGTAGTGAATGTGATTAAGTAAACATTTTCGAGCCAACGTTCATGTGAAATAAGTCTAGTAGTGTAAATTTATCTTTTAGAATTATATGTAGTCTATGAAGTACTTAATTCAGATTGATTCATTGCAGATGTTTCCTTGAGGTAAATTAATGCTTAATTTAAAGGAGCCATGTGATGAAAGTACATCTAAAATTATAAATTAGCACACCAAAATTAGCGCAGGAGTAATTTAGCTCTTTTTGTATATACTTCCACTATTGCACTACCTGATTTTCACATTTGTATCTAGCATCCCCTCAGTGAACGAGTACACCTACATAGCACCTTGACAGTGCATTTGATTTTGGGGCCATTGGGTTGTGTGAGGGACCAGGATTTTGCTCTTCAAATCAGAAACATCCTGGCTCAGAAGAAATTTTATTCATTCAAGAAAGCAAGCAAAGAGGTTAGTTGATGTTTTATGTTATGTATTTTTAATTATGGTCTTAGCATAAAGTGAAATTTTAGATATCTTTTTCTTGGTTCATAATGACAAATGAATGTATGTGCATGTAAGTACAAGCTATGGCAGGCTCACTGCACCCCTTTGTAATCTAATAAGACTGATTATTTATTACCTGAAATTACATTTTGTACTACATTTATTATGTGATATATCAAGAATGATTGTTGATTTATACTTGTATTTTTATGATTTTAGTGAGAACAAAACCATGAAAACTGAATTCTGTTTGTATTTTGAAACAAGCAAACCTATAATGAGTAAGTGGAAAGAATTTGGAATCTAGTTGAGACAAGGCTATTCAGGTTTTCCAAAGTATTGATGTTGCTCTATTGTTCTATAAAATGTTCCGTTTTCCTGGTATATGATTCTTTTTTCTTTATATCATTGACCCCCAGTTTTCACGGATTATTTGACGAGTTCGATTGATGGAATAAAGGGATTCATTCGATTGGATTGATTGTACGGATTTACTTAAAACAGATTTGATATCGGATTGATAGTTGAAAAGAACGAAATCCTGCAAAGGCTTTTGTTACGCTTGTCTTTTGCTTGTCGACCTCACTACAGCCACATTAGGCACACTTTAACCCGGTTTATGATGTAAGATAATTGGGGAACACACAAAAGAAATGGGAACTTATGTTTAAAAGATTGATAAAAATGCCTAAAAAGAGTCCTGAAATTAGCTCATTTTCATGTCATTAAAAAAAACAGCTCCCACCCGCTCGCATTTTTGATCCAGTCCTTACATGTACATATAGTACATTATATAGTTGTTTGAAAAAAGCTTATACTAAAACATTACTGAAATCGTCAGTCCTAAGGATTCTACCCCCCTCCCCCCTCTTCCCCGCTGGCGTGCATTTGTAGGGACTGAAGCACTGGATAATAATAATAATAATAATAAATAAGATAAAATAAAAAATAAACAAAATAAAATAAAAAATAAACAAAAAAACACAAAATAATTAAATAATTTAATAAATAAATAAAATAGAATAAAATAAATAAATAAAAAATTGTAAGAAATACAGATTTAATCTATAAAATGCGTCGAAAATTTTCCTCGCTCGATTCGTTCGCTCCCAGTTTTTTGTTCATGTTGCCATTTTAGCCATATCCTCCTATCTAAAAATCTTATACTCGTTAGGCCATGACCCCTGGCCAATAGCCATGTCGGCGATATGTTGATCCAATATCCAAATCGTCTACTTATCAACTCGTGCAACTGCCTTTTCGTCTAATTATCATTTTGTCCATAAATAGGCCCAAGTTTTTCCACCTTACCCCCTATTGTCGAAAGCTGGATCCGCCCCTGACATTTTTGCCACTGCTACTACTACTACTAATACTAATGATGATAATAATTATGATGATGTTATTATAAATGACGATCATAACATCCTGAAAATTATAATAGTATAGTTATAATAATCATAATAAAAAATAATAGAATAATAATAATAACGTTTTATTTACCCAGGGTAGCCACTTCAGTTAGGAAACTGCTCTACCGGCTGGCCTTGCATAACATAAAATTATTATCACCCTTCTCCAATCTAAATGCTGAGCGCCTAGCAAGAAAGTCCCATTTTTATAAGTCTTTGGTATGACTCGGCCGAGGATCGAACAATAATATTGAAAATAATTACTACTACAGGCGTGGATCCAACATTTCGCAGGGGAATTTGAAATTCCAAGAGCTGATTTTTGGTGGCAAATATCGGCCTGCTGGGTAAAAACGCATCAACTTTAGATCCTATCTATTTGAGAATATAGGTTTTGATAAAGGGGGAGGGGGTCCTGAAATGTTCATTCATTTGTTATACCTCTGACGGCGGATCGATCATGATAATGAATTCTCATACTGGGCCCACTCCCCTGCATCCGTGCCTGCCCGAAACACACACACTTTAAACATGTTTAGATGAAAGAGCTTGAGCATATTGCTGATTGAAAACATATTTTATATCTTATCTGCAACTTGATTCCTGAAGCAAATGCCGCTTTGACATTATGCGTTGCGACATGTGAGAAATTTGCGTTAGAAATTTGATGTGACTTTATGCGTTGAACGCTTTTGGCAAAAGCGCCTGCATGCAGGGCCAAATAATGAACGATGTGCGAGTAGAGCCAATTAATGGATAAACAACGAACCGAGGTCAGCCGGACCAAGTGAGGTATATCCATTAAGCGAGTCGAGCACACAGTTCATTGTTTAGGTCCTCTATGCACAAGAATGCGTGTATTGTTTGTTTTATACAACCCCACCCCCTCACCCATGTTAGTGAGTTGCCCCGAATGCTATATTTGATCTTTATTCAAGATAATTTCAGAAACTCGCACTGCGCACTTTTCTGCACTCTGACGTAAGAGTGCAGGATAGTGCATTTGGTATGACGTCAGAGTGAAGGATAGTGCATTTTTTATGCAAAAGTACAATTTGCTGAATATTATGTGATCCTATTTCGACCAGCCAGATTACAGGACACTCTTGAGAGTTATATGATATGTGTTTGTGTGACATTATGCGTTACTGCGATATCGGTTGGAACAAGCGGTATTTACAGGCTGCACGGGCCTAATCACAAGTGGTAGGCCATAGATATATATTCGAGTCAACCCATTGCTCAATTTCTAAATTTGATCTTTTTGATTGACAAAAATGAATGAATATGATTGACAATCTAACACTGATTCTAAGGAGGGTACCTGCTGAACTTCTTTTTTACATTTTTTACAAATTGGCAAGATATATCACCACTATGGAAGTATTTTTTACTGGCGGAAGAATTAGGGTCATTTTAATCTCTCAAGTGATGATTTTGATCTCGTCTGGTGTAGTCTTCATAAATGCTGATTTATTTTTAAAATGAGCCGGTCGAGGTACCCTTTTCTGGTCAGATATGCAATGTCTGACATTTATCCTATTCACTGGTAGTAAACATTCAACCCTCGAATTTCCTCCTTATTTTTAATGAATTCCTTTTAGGTGACACGTTAACACACGAGTCTATGGGGATTGAATTAGGCCTGTGTTACCTATACTGCACAGACAGCTCGTTTGCTATATAACGGAGAGCGAGCGCGCTATCTGCACGGCTTCAATGCAGAAAATGGAAGATCCTAAATTTGATTTCAAATTATTTTTGAGAGAGTTTCCAAGAAACTGGGTTTTGAAGTTAAAACTTGAAATTGGCTAGATGATAGAGCATATTAAAACTATGAGAAACACTAAGAATCAGAAAAGGTAAAAAGAAACGACTTACACGGTTCTGCAAGATGGCGTCCGTTTTGAATAAGGTATTCCATTACGTCTATGTGGCTTTCAGCAGCAGCAACACCGTGAAGAGGAATCATCCCACCATTATCTCCTTCATTCACACCAGCGCCATTAGACATGAAGTATTCCATGATATCGAAATGGCCGTATTGAGCTGCAAAATCGAGAGGGGTCGCTCCATTATATCTGGTCTGCTTGGCTCCTTTATCTAGGAGATATTTGACAGTTTCTAGATGACCGGATTGAATGGCAACATTGAATGGTGTCCAACCGTTTTGATCATCTTTGTTCACATTGGAGCCTTTTTCAATGAGATATTCAATGATCTTCATGTTACCACTGAAAGCTGCACCGTGAAGAGGAATCCTCCCATTATCATCTTCTTCATTCACATCAACGCCCTTAGAAATGAAGTATTCCACGATATCGAAATGACCGAATAGAGCTGCAGCATAGAGAGAGGTCCTTCCATCATGTCCATCATATCTGTTCTGCTGTGCTCCTTTATCCATGAGATATTTGACAGCTTCTAGATGCCCTTTGTAAATAGCAGCATTGAATGGTGTCCATCCCTTCGGATCAGCCTTGTTCACATCAGAACCTTGTTGAATGAGATATTCCATTATATCTGTGTTTCCTCCAAAGGCAGCTCCATGGAGAGGAATGCGTCCATTATCATCTTCTTCATTCACATCAACACCCTTAGAAATGAAGAATTCCACGATATCGAAATGATCGAATTTGGCTGCAAAATAGAGAGGGGTCATTCCACCATATCTGTTCTGCCTAGCTCCTTTATCCATGAGATATTTGACAGCTTCTAGATGCCCTTTGTAAATAGCAGCATTGAATGGTGTCCATCCCTTCAGATCAGCCTTGTTCACATCAGAACCTTGTTGAATGAGATATTCCATTATATCTGTGTTTCCTCCAAAGGCAGCTCCATGGAGAGGAATGCGTCCATTATCATCTTCTTCATTCACATCAACACCCTTAGAAATGAAGAATTCCACGATATCGAAATGACCGAATTTGGCTGCAAAATAGAGAGGGGTCATTCCATCAAATCTGTTCTGCTTGGCCCCTTTATCCATGAGATATTTAACAGCTTCTAGATGGCCTTCTTGAATAGCAGCATTGAATGGTGTCCTACCCTTGAGATCAGCCTTGTTCACATTAGAGCCTTGTTGAACGAGATACTCCATGATTTTTACATGGCCTCGAGCAGCAGCACCATGAATAGCAATCCTCCCATTATTATCTTCTTCATTCATATCAGCGCCATTATAAATGAAAAATTTCACGATATCCAAATGATCAAATAGAGCTGCAGCATAGAGTGGGGTCATGCCGTCATATTTGTTTTGCATGGCTCCTTTATCTATGAGATATTTGACAACTTCTAGATGACCGTATTCAATGGCAGCATTGAATGGTGTCCTACCCTTGAGATCAGCCTTGTTCACATCAGAGCCTTGTTGAACGAGATACTCCATGATTTTTACATGGCCTCGAGCAGCAGCACCATGAATAGCAATCCTCCCATTATTATCTTCTTCATTCATATCAGCGCCATTATAAATGAAAAATGTCACGATATCCAAATGATCAAATAGAGCTGCAGCATAGAGTGGGGTCATGCCGTCATATTTGTTTTGCATGGCTCCTTTATCTATGAGATATTTGACAACTTCTAGATGACCGTATTCAATGGCAGCATTGAATGGTGTCCTACCCTTGAGATCAGCCTTGTTCACATCAGAGCCTTGTTGAACGAGATACTCCATGATTTTTACATGGCCTCGAGCAGCAGCACCATGAATAGCAATCCTCCCATTATTATCTTCTTCATTCATATCAGCGCCATTATAAATGAAGAATTTCACGATATCCAAATGATCAAATAGAGCTGCAGCATAGAGTGGGGTCATGCCGTCATATTTGTTTTGCATGGCTCCTTTATCTATGAGATATTTGACAACTTCTAGATGTCCGTATTCAATGGCAGCATTGAATGGTGTCCAACCCTCGAGATCAGCCTTGTTCACATCAGAGCCTTGTTGAACGAGATATTCCATGATCTTCATGTTACCGTTGATAGCAGCTCCGTGTAATGGGACCCCCTTATCTTCATTTTCTTCATTCACATCAGCTCCATTGGAAATGAAGAATTTCACAATATCTAATAGACCGAATTCAGCAGCCTCATAGAGTGGAGTCATTCCATCATATCTGTTCTGCTTGGCTCCTTTATCCATGAGATATTTGACAACTTCTAGATGACCGTATTCAATGACAGCATTGAATGGTGTCCAACCCTCGAGATCAGCCTTGTTCACATCAGAGCCTTGTTGAATGAGATATTCCATGATCTCCATGTTACCGTTAATAGCAGCTCCGTGTAATGGGATCCCCCCATCATCATTTTCTTCATTCACATCAGCTCCATTGGAAATGAAGAATTTTACGAGATCTAAATGGCCGAATCGAACTGCAACATAGAGCGCGGCCTGTCCCAAATATCTGTTTTGCTTAGCCTCTTTATCTATGAGATGTTTGACAGCTTCTAGATGACCGTTTTTAATGGCAGCAATGAGTGGTGTCCATCCGTTAGAATCGGCCCTGTTTACATCAGACCCTTCTTCAATGAGATACTCTATGGTCTTTATGTCACCTTTAATAGCAGCTCCATGTAATGGGATTCTCCCATTATCATTTTCTTCGTTCACATCAGCACCATCGGAAACGAAGAATTTTACGATATCTAAATGACCAAATTTAGCTGCAGCATAGAGTGGAGTCATTCCATTATATGCGTTTTGCTTGGCTCCTTTATTTAAGAGATATTTGACGGCTTCTAGATGACCGTGTCGGATAGTAGCATTGAATGCAGTCCATCCGTTTGGATCAGCTTCGTTCACATCAGAACCTTGCTGAATAAGATATCCCATGATCTTCATGTTACCTTTGATAGCAGCTCCATTCAATGGGATTCTTCCATTATCATCTTCTTCATTCACATCAGCTCCATTGGAAATGAAGAATTTCACAATATCTAGATGGCCGAATTTAGCTGCAGCATAGAGTGGGGTCATTCCATTATATCTGTTCTGCTTGGCCCCTTTATCCATGAGATATTTGACAGCTTCTAGATGGCCTTCTTGAATAGCAGCATTGAATGGTGTCCTACCCTTGAGATCAGCCTTGTTCACATCAGAGCCTTGTTGAACAAGATACTCCATGATTTTTACATGGCCTCGAGCAGCAGCACCATGAATAGCAATCCTCCCATTATTATCTTCTTCATTCATATCAGCGCCATTATAAATGAAGAATTTCACGATATCCAAATGATCAAATAGAGCTGCAGCATAGAGTGGGGTCATGCCGTCATATTTGTTTTGCATGGCTCCTTTATCTATGAGATATTTGACAACTTCTAGATGACCGTATTCAATGGCAGCATTTAATGTTGTCCTACCCTTGAGATCAGCCTTGTTCACATCAGAGCCTTGTTGAACGAGATACTCCATGATTTTTACATGGCCTCGAGCAGCAGCACCATGAATAGCAATCCTCCCATTATCATCTTCTTCATTCATATCAGCGCCATTATAAATGAAGAATTTCACGATATCCAAATGATCAAAGAGAGCTGCAGCATAGAGTGGGGTCATGCCGTCATATTTGTTTTGCATGGCTCCTTTATCTATGAGATATTTGACAACTTTTAGATGACCGTATTCAATGGCAGCATTGAATGGTGTCCAACCCTCGAGATCAGCCTTGTTCACATCAGAGCCTTGTTGAACGAGATATTCCATGATCTTCATGTTACCGTTGATAGCAGCTCCGTGTAATGGGGCCACCTTATCATCATTTTCTTCATTCACATCAGCTCCATTGGAAATGAAGAATTTCACAATATCTAAATGACCAAATTCAGTAGCAGCATAGAGTGGAGTCATTCCACCATACCTGTTCTGCTTGGTTCCTTTATCCATGAGATATTTGACAACTTCTAGATGACCGTATTCAATGGCAGCATTGAATGGTGTCCAACCCTCGAGATCGGCCTTGTTGACATCAGAGCCTTGTTCAATGAGATATTCCATGATCTTCATATTACCGTTGATACCAGCTCCGTGTAATGGGACCCCCTTATCATCATTTTCTGCATTCACATCTGCTCCATTGGAAATGAAGAATTTCACAATATCTAAATGACCGAATTCAGTTGCAGCATAGAGTGGAGTCATTCCATCATATATGTTCTGCTTGGCTCCTTTATCCATGAGATATTTGACAACTTCTAGATGACCGTATTCAATGGCAGCATTGAATGGTGTCCAATGCTTCGAATCAGCCTTGTTCACATCAGAGCCTTGTTGAATGAGATATTCCATGATCTGCATGTTACCGTTAATAGCAGCTCCGTGTAATGGGATCCCCCCATCATCATTTTCTTCATTCACATCAGCTCCATTGGAAATGAAGAATTTTACGAGATCTAAATGGCCGAATCGAACTGCAACATAGAGCGCGGCCTGTCCCAAATATCTGTTTTGCGTAGCTTCTTTATCTATGAGATGCTTGACAGCTTCTAGATGACCGTTTTTAATGGCAGCAATGAGTGGTGTCCATCCGTTAGAATCGGCCCTGTTCACATCAGACCCTTCTTCAATGAGATACTCTATGATCTTTTTGTCACCTTTAATAGCAGCTCCATGTAATGGGATTCTCCCATTATCATTATCTTCGTTCACATCAGCACCATCGGAAACGAAGAATTTAACGATATCTAAATGACCAAATTTAGCTGCAGCATAGAGTGGAGTCATTCCATTATATGCGTTTTGCTTGGCTCCTTTATTTAAGAGATATTTGACGGCTTCTAGATGACCGTGTCGGATAGTAGCATTGAATGGAGTCCATCCGTTTGGATCAGCCTCGTTCACATCAGAACCTTGCTGAATAAGATATCCCATGATCTTCATGTTACCTTTGATAGCAGCTCCATTCAATGGGATTCTTCCATTATCATCTTCTTCATTCACATCAGCTCCATTGGAAATGAAGAATTTCACAATATCTAGATGGCCGAATTTAGCTGCAGCATAGAGTGGGGTCATTCCATTATATCTGTTCTGCTTGGCCCCTTTATCCATTAGATATTTGACAGCTTCTAGATGGCCTTGTTGAATAGCAGCATTGAATGGTGTCCTACCCTTGAGATCAGCCTTGTTCACATCAGAGCCTTGTTGAACGAGATACTCCATGATTTTTACATGGCCTCGAGCAGCAGCACCATGAATAGCAATCCTCCCATTATTATCTTCTTCATTCATATCAGCCCCATTATAAATGAAGAATTTCACGATATCCAAATGATCAAATAGAGCTGCAGCATAGAGTGGGGTCATGCCGTCATATTTGTTTTGCATGACTCCTTTATCTATGAGATATTTGACAACTTCTAGATGACCGTATTCAATGGCAGCATTGAATGGTGTCCAACCCTCGAGATCAGCCTTGTTCACACCAGAGCCTTGTTGAACGAGATACTCCATGATTTTTACATGGCCTCGAGCAGCAGCACCATGAATAGCAATCCTCCCATTATTAACTTTTTCATTTATATCAGCGCCATTATAAATGAAGAATTTCACAATATCCAAATGATCAAATAGAGCTGCAGCATAGAGTGGGGTCATGCCGTCATATTTGTTTTGCATGGCTCCTTTATCTATGAGATATTTGACAACTTCTAGATGACCGTATTCAATGGCAGCATTGAATGGTGTCCAACCCTCGAGATCAGCCTTGTTCACATCAGAGCCTTGTTGAACGAGATATTCCATGATCTTCATATTACCGTTGATACCAGCTCCGTGTAATGGGACCCCCTTATCATCATTTTCTTCATTCACATCTGCTCCATTGGAAATGAAGAATTTCACAATATCTAAATGACCGAATTCAGTTGCAGCATAGAGTGGAGTCATTCCATCACATCTGTTCTGCTTGGCTCCTTTATCCATGAGATATTTGACAACTTCTAGATTACCGTATTCAATGGCAGCATTGAATGGTGTCCAACCCTCGAGATCAGCCTTGTTCACATCAGAGCCTTGTTGAATGAGATATTCCATGATCTTCATGTTACCGTTGATAGCAGCTCCGTGTAATGGGGCCACCTTATCATCATTTTCTTCATTCACATCAGCTCCATTGGAAATGAAGAATTTCACAATATCTAGATGGCCGAATTTAGCTGCAGCATAGAGTGGGGTCATTCCATTATATCTGTTCTGCTTGGCCCCTTTATCCATGAGATATTTTACAGCTTCTAGATGGCCTTCTTGAATAGCAGCATTGAATGGTGTCCTACCCTTGAGATCAGCCTTGTTCACATCAGAGCCTTGTTGAACGAGATACTCCATGATTTTTACATGGCCTCGAGCAGCAGCACCATGAATAGCAATCCTCCCATTATTATCTTCTTCATTCATATCAGCGCCATTATAAATGAAGAATTTCACGATATCCAAATGATCAAATAGAGCTGCAGCATAGAGTGGGGTCATGCCGTCATATTTGTTTTGCATGGCTCCTTTATCTATGAGATATTTGACAACTTCTAGATGACCGTATTCAATGGCAGCATTGAATGGTGTCCAACCCTCGAGATCAGCCTTGTTCACATCAGAGCCTTGTTGAACGAGATATTCCATGATCTCCATGTTACCGTTAATAGCAGCTCCGTGTAATGGGACCCCCTTATCATCATTTTCTTCATTCACATCAGCTCCATTGGAAATGAAGAATTTTACCAGATCTAAATGGCCGAATCGAACTGCAAAATAGAGTGCGGCCTGTCTCAAATATCTGTTTTGCTTAGCTTCTTTATCTATGACATGTTTGACAGTTTCTAGATGACCGTTTTTAATGGCAGCAATGAGTGGTGTACATCTGTTAGAATCGGCCCTGTTCACATCAGACCCTTCTTCAATGAGATACTCTATGATCTTTATGTCACCTTTAATAGCAGCTCCATGTAATGGGATTCTCCCATTATCATTATCTTCGTTCACATCAGCACCATCGGAAACGAAGAATTTTACGATATCAAAATGACCAAATTTAGCTGCAGCATAGAATGGAGTCATTCCATTATATGCGTTTTGCTTGGCTCCTTTATTTAAGAGATATTTGACAGTTTCTAGATGACCGTGTCGCATAGCAGCATTGAATGGAGTCCATCCGTTTTGATCAGCCTCGTTCACATCAGATCCTTGCTGAATAAGATATCCCATGATCTTCATGTTACCTTTGATAGCAGCTCCGTTCAATGGGATTCTTCCATTATCATCTTCTTCATTCACATTAGCTCCATTGGAAATGAAGAATTTCACAATATCTAGATGGCCGAATTTAGCTGCAGCATAGAGTGGGGTCATTCCATTATATCTGTTCTGCTTGGCTCCTTTATCCATGAGATGTTTGACAGCTTCCAAACGGCCATATTGAATGGCTGCATTGAATGGTGTCCAACCTTGCTCATCAGCCTTGTTCACATTGATACCTTCCGGCAGAATATCTAACATGCAGGTATGCCCATTTGATACTGCGGTATGAAGAGGTGTGTGACCAATCTCACATTCGACGCTACGATCAGCTCCGTGCAGGATGAGGCAATCCACGATATTCGCATGTCCTTCTTGAACTGCTGCATGAATAGGTCGAAGTCCGCCCTTGCTTGGTGTATCCAGGTTTGCTCCTTGTGAAATTCTATTTTCAACCTCTTTGGAATTGCCTACTAATGTTGCCTTGTAGAGGTTTGTGTATCCTTCATCATCCACCTTGTTTATTTGTAGTTCGTGCGAATCCGCATTGGCATCCTTAGATGACATTTCCCAGAGAAGCGTTTTGTATGCTGCATCCCATTCTTCCAAAGCATCATTCGTATCTCTGTCTAAGATCTCGTTCAGTTGAAATTTTTGAAGTTTTAAATCATTTCGTTGGCAACGCTTATTATCTGATGTAGACGAGCTGGTTGTTGGGAATACGAAGGCGCTGCACAACAGCTCTTTCTCTCGGTCTGACAGGTTCGACAGCACATCCTCTCTTTCTATATTCTCTTCTGTGTTCGTATGTTCAATATTGGGAAGCACGGAGGTATTTTGTGAAAGCATGTTCTGTTGTGATGGGATCAACGAGGTATCCATTTTGTCCACCCTGCAAAAAAGACATATTATTCTTGCTATGGTTCCAAGTTATGAACAAAATTATTCAATTATGTCAATATGCACAATACTTTACTTTTAAGATGGGATGGTTATAGTGACAATTAAGAGTAAATGTTGATGTCAGTTGACATAGTCTTCTGTAATGCACTAGAGTTGGTAAAGTTTTATAATGACATGAAATGGGGACATTTCCATTGTATCGTAATTGTAAGCGTGAAACGTTTTTGGCATAGAAATAATAAATAACACTATTTTCGTTACACATAGATGATTATGAGTTGTATACTATAAGATATTTAAAAAGAATGAAAGTGATAATTGGATATTAATAACGAGTGAAGCACGTTTTTTACGACTGTATATTCAGTTAAAACTTACATTAGATTCTTGTAGATCTTTTTATTTATTCATATATTTTCGACTCATTGGCAAAAGAAAATCAAGTCATATAATTACATGTATCATATAACTGCTTTGTGCAAACGTTTAGTTCTATAAATAATATGGTTTAAGAAATTACACCCAAACCGTGACAAGAGTGTCGCTAAGGCGAGCACATTATACGCCCGCCTGTAACGCGGAAAATGGAGTTATTGGTCAAGCAAGAAAAATAGAAGGTGGCGACTTCACCTCTGACCTGTCCTCAAAATCAATAGGCTTCCTGGGATCCATGCTAGTATCATACAAACCAAATTATATGACCATAGGTTAAGTTAAACTAAAGTTATCGCATTTACAAGGACTTCAGAAGGGTAAGATGAAAACATGCCACTGTGATCTTGACCTTTGATTTTTTTGACCGCAAAATCAATAGGCTTCCAGGGATCTTTGCTAGTATCATATACACACCACATTATAGGAGCCTAGGCTAAGTTAAATGGATATTATCGCGTTTACAAGGACTGCAGAAGGTAAAATGAATATATGTCAGTGTGACCTTGAACTTTGACCTTTTGACCTGAAAATCGATAGGCTTCCTGGAACCTATTCCGATATCTAACACATCAAATTGTATGAGCCTAGGTTAAGTTAAACTGAAGTTAACGCGTTTACAAGAACTGCAAAAGGATAAGAAGAAAATATGTCACTGTAACATTGACCTTTGACCTTTTGACCTCCAAATCAATAGGCTCCCTGGGATTTATGCTAATATCATACACACCAAACTATATGAGCATAAGTTAAATGAAACCAAACCCAAGAAGAGAAGAAATCTTATTTGAAAGAGTTAAATAAGAGGAAAAATTAAAAAAAAGTTTCATAAAAATCTCTTATAAAATAAGCAAGTTATGGAAGTTTAAAAAGGTCGTGTTACACTTTCTATGGGATCCTCAAATTGGCAAGCATGCTTTAAAATTGCTGATTTTGTGGACAACTCTCCATTTGTTTTGTACACAATTTTTCAAATTTTCCCCATTATCTTTCAAAATGCATATTGCCTCATTCTGGGCATAATAGATGTCATGTGAAAATATAATTCAATAGTGATAAGTTAAATAAAACCAAACCCAAGAATAGAAGCAATCTTATTTGAAAGAGTAAAATAAGAGGAAAAATAAAAACAAAAGTTTCATAAAAATCTCTTATGAAATAAGCAAGTTATGGACGTTTAAAAGGTCGTGTTGCACTTTCTATGGGATCCTCAAATTGGCAAGCATGCTTTAAAATTGCTGATTTTGTGGACAACTCTCCATTTGTTTTGTACACAATTTTTCAAATTTTCCCCATTATCTTTCAAAATGCATATTGCCTCATTCTGGGCATAATAGACGTCATGTGAAAATATAATTCAATAGTAATATCTAACGTCTATAAAGTCAGCCACTATGACTGATTAACCTAGACGTAAAATGGTTCCTAGGTAATTGGTTATATACCAGCTTGGCGTTTACCAGCAAAAATGCTGTCCTGCCGAGTTCCTACAGGAGTTACCAGAAACAGAACTTAAATAACTTGCCTTTTTTTAATAACCGATTTCAATGAAACTTGTTTTAAATTGTTTCTCTTGTTTCACTCTTTCCAATAACACTGCTTCTCTTCATGGGTTTTAGTTTCCTTTAGGTTAAACTAAAGTTATCGCGTTTACAACGATTGCTGAAGGGTAAGAAGAAAATATGTCACTGTGACTTTCACCTTTGACCTTTTAAACCCAAAATCATTAGGCTTTCTGCGATTTATAGTGGTGCCATATATATTAAGCTTTATGAGCCTAGGTTAAGTTAAACTAAAGCGTTTACATGTAATGTTCACAGACAGACAGACAGTTAAACCATTTTTGCAATGACAGACCGACGGAACCCGAGCGTGATACCGTCTTGGACGGGCGTAAAAAATTGGAACAAGTTGGGTCCTCTAAAAATCTATAAAAACTTTAAAGCTTTTGTATAGTTTTGGTAAATCCACCAAAATGCACCTATCACTATTCAAATTCATTGCTAGCTAATATGAATGGATATGCCCTATAAAAATTAAGATGTGGAGGATATGAAATGAAAATGTGTTTTACAGGATAAATTTTGCGATTTTACATGGACATTTAACTTGATCGGGTCACCCGATCAAATTAAAATATCTGTTTGTTTTTGTCTTTCAATTAAATCCTATTCCAAATCATGGAATGGGCTGAAACTTTCAAGATATGTTCTTTGTAACTTTTGGATATCTAATCACTAAATTTATAAGATAAGTGCTTGAATGCCCATTTTTTTTTAATTTAAAACAAGCACCGCCGAGAGAGGGCGCTATATATCCAAGATTTGAATATTTGAAATTTTCTCAGAGAAGTGCAGTTGGAAAAATATCTAACGGTCTCTAAGCTTCAGTAAGACTGTCATATTAGATGATATTCGATATCAATCACATTATTGACCCTTTACCAAAGCTATACACAGGCTTTAATCATGCTATCTAAAACTCATGAAAGGCGATCGAATATTCGTGATTACTCTTCTGTACAGGTTTCATGAACTAGATCCTCATATTATCAAAGTTTTGTTTCAGAAACCCAACCTTGGTTAAGATGGTTAAGATTTCGATATTGATTATCCAAACATAGTCGAAAATCGATGGGCCTAAGTGGTCATTCGACCATGATCATATGACCTGAAAATCATGCATTATATTTAGTGATAGTTGATTACGCTTATGACCAGGTTTCATGAACTAGATCTGTACACTTAAATAGTTTATAGCGCATATAGACGAGGCTAAAATGGGTCAGGAATTGTAAGATTCCATACGTGTTTTTGCTAAAAAAATAATTATTACAGTTTTTAGCTTTGATGAGAGTCCCTATTATAAGAGTCCCTATTACCGCATATGATCAATCATTGTAATTCAAACATGAACAAAGGGTAATTCGATAAAGGAGGTCCTTTGAATTTATGAAACTTGGATGGTAAATATTATTCAAACATATAAACGATATTTCTAGAAAAATAGGTAAGGTCCAAAGGGATGTTGGGGAATCTAGATATTATACCACGTTACCATGAACTTTACGTTATATAAGGCCGTAAAATTTTAGATAACTAAAACATGTATTGGCTACATTGTTGGTGTCAGCTTTATTGGTGGCGTACATAACCATGATTACGTGGCGATCCAAAACTATATTCATTATTCCTATGTTTATTTCTGATTGATTCTGTACACCTCTTTAAAAAATCATTTGATTCGACTGATGTTTATTGTTTTATTATGGACGATCAAACGATAGATCTTCATGTTGAAATATAATCCAGGCTCATTTTGATATTTTTTCCCTTTCTTCGTTCTCATCGTTTCTACCTAATACTATTTTTTTATGAGCAAGATGCATCATTGCAAAAATGGTTTAACTTTATATTATGTCCAATCTATTTCCTAAAATTACGCATGTTATTAAGATATTTATGCCCATAATTATGTTGATGTGTGCAATAAAATTGAAATGAATAGATGTATTCAGATTATGATGAATGTAAAAAAGATACTTACAGTTTTGAAACCTGAATTACTCTTGTACAGTCATTGTCTATATGAGGGATCGCCTTATTCCCTGCATGCCCAGTCTCGTGTTCCATGTGCCAAGCCTCTGTTGCCTGCTGATTACAAAAATGTCTTAGTTATTTTCGAGTAAAATATATGCACACGTATATACATGATATACTGTAGTTCTAAGAATAAAATACTGGAGTGTATTTTGTCACACATACTTTGTAGATTAACGCAGTCTATGTGATATAGCCCTACTTGTGCCTACTCATGTTGGTTATTGGTATTATATTTCTTAATTCATGTGTTTTAAACACAGTTAGAATATGTATAAGTAATTATTAAGTCATCAGAGAAGCTAAGCAAAATAAAAAAATACAAAAAAGCTGAAAATTCGTGCAATGGCATTGTATATATAATATTTATTTATATAGTCCAAAATCTATTTAAGATTCGGTCATGATAAGCGATTTAGATTTGTCAACTTGGCAACAGGAACCAATTTTCTAGGCTTCTCTTGATTAAAGTTTTTAAATTCATATTCTTATATTGTTAATCACCTTATAAATGTCAAGTCTCCAAAGGCAAAAAGAATATGATTATATTGTAACGACTGTTCAATTTGTCCTACGAGTCTCTCTATGAATGTCGAGGATGGCCAGAGCTTTATTAGTATAGATGACGCGAAATAAAAGTCATTACACTTGAAATTAAAGTTCAGTAGTTTATTACTGTTCAAAACGTAATATAGGTGCAATTAAATATGCGATGATGATAAATCAACAACTTCAGCGATGAATGGAAATAATAGTAACTGAGATGACTTCGAATGATACTGGAACAATTATTAAAACTTGCTTGTGATAATTCTGAACTAAGCCTAGACTCAGACTAAACTTGATGATGAAAGGACTCTCGAAAGGAAAAACTAAACTTGACTGAGATGCTGCTCTCTGATATACATTTTCTGGACATAGCTTGAAGTTAACCCCAGCACGCAGCGAAAACCCAGATTTAGGGAGGAGAGAGAGAGGATAAATCATTCCAACAAGGATAGGATAAAGTCAAGTAATATAATAAGCACATAACGACCAATGCACTGACCACAAGGTTAAACTAGGAGTTTGGACATCAGGAGTTGAGGGGAGAAAAATCAGGCTACTAATGAATAATTCGTTTTTTCTCTCTATTCAGCGCAGAGCGAAAACGAAAATCAGCATCGCGGTTCGGTCTTCGAAACCACAAAAACGAAATCACAGCGAGAAAAAACGTGCTGTGATTTCGTTTATGTTGATCAAAAACAGAATAATGAAATCAGAAATGCTTTTGGGCTCTTTCTGATGTCTCATTTTATATTTGTGTTTTTATGTATCAAAAACAAAACCAGAACACGCTTTTCGCTCTGTGATTTGTGTTTTTATGTATCAAAAACAAAATCAGAACATGCTTTCCGCTCTGTGATTCCGTTTGGAGAAACGCAAACAGCGAAGACGATATCGGAAACCCGCTTTCCACTTCCTGCTTTGTAATTTTGTTTCTCGCACAGCCAACAGCCATATCGAAATAGGTTTCCGCTTGTCTCTGAGCAGACTTGTCCTTTCTTTCAAGTATATTAAAGAGCGCCCTCTACGTTTTCGACCGTTATACACGTGCAAGCGTGAATATTAAATTTTCTCTCATATTAAATCTCTCACGTGAATATTAATTCTTCTCTCATACATCTTACTAGTAGTATTTTAATAACTTACAGGTTTCATTACAAATGTTTTTCTTTTGTGATACAACAATCAAGAAATGGTGAATAATTTGTTTGATTTTAGGTTGTACTGTTTGACTGTTTTTCAATTAGACATAGTATGTCTTTTCTCTTCTTTTCTCTTTCATTATTTTTTTACATAATGTTATATATTATGTATGTATAAAATAATGTAAGAGAAAAGAATATATATTCCTTATAATAATCATGGAATCAATCTTTTAAGAAAACAAAATGTATATCAGATATTTTGAGAAAATTAAATTGATTTAGAATTTATTCATGACATTGTTTTACTTAATTTTCGTTAAGTATTGTCAAATGTGCGGATGTGTTGATCACAATATTTGGACATTCTTAACCGAAATTTGTATCTATGGTGTAATTTGATTTGATATCCCTTTTTAATGTATGATCATGACTGTTATATTTTACTATGTTTTTTTTTATTTTGTTTGATCGAGAGAACAAGTTTGATATTCAGGTTCGATATTAAAGAGAAATGCCAGTAGTTGCAATAAACATGGATTTCATGAGAAAGTCTGTAAAACCAGGCTTAATTGTCAGTATATCATCGAGGATCTAGATCTGGTACAGTCACATAAACTGAACTTTGTGAAATCTTGAAATCTACGCTGAAAAATATTCACACTGAAGATCACCAACACAGATAAGCGCACGTGGGACAGTGTATTATTATTGCTTTGAATGTCGTGCCCGACGCTTGACCCGAATCCTGTGCTTATTTGCTAATTTCTCAGCAATTACACAATTTCTTCCAGAATCCTTTGGCACATATTCTTTATTTATACAACAGACACTTTAGTGGTCATTTCATTGGATTCTGTACGAACTCATTTTGATATCGTTACCAAAACTGGCTTTTACCTTTAAAATGCGTGTGAAGTTGGACCAATATTCGATATTAAAAATAAGGGTTTTGAAGACAAACCAATTTTTTTTTAAGGGGCCCCCTGGGATATCCCACCGGCCTAGCCGGGGTAACCGGGTATCCTAACTTGTTGAAGTCAACTCGGGTAACCAGATAAACACTGACTTGACCCGATTTATGCACATTTAGGGGGCTCAAATAAAAAAAAAATAAAGGAATAAAAGTTAGTGCTCTTTCCAGCATATATTTTTAAATTAAAAGAAGTATTTTTTAATGGGCCTGCAGGGATATCCCGACGGCCTAGCCGGGGTAACCAGGGATCCTAGCTTGTAGAACTTGACTTGGGTTACCAAAGAAACACTAATTTGACCCGGTTTATGCAAATTTAGGGGGCTCAAATTAGCAAAATTTAAGGAATAAAGGGACATATATAGCATTTTCTAATTTAAAAAAGGTAATTTTTTGAAGGGTCTCAGAGGATATCCCGACGGCCTCGCCGGGATAACCAGGTATCCTAACTTGTAGAACTTCATGCCGGCAACCAGATAAACACCTGCCTGACCCGTTGCATGCATATTTAGGGGGCACAAATTAACAAAATTAAAGGAATAAAGGGCTCTTTTAAGCAATTTTTTTAATTAAAAAGGTATTTTATTTCAAAGGGCCCCCATGGATATTCCGACGGCCTAGCCGGGGTAACCAGGTATCCTAGCTTGTAGAACTTGACTTGGGTTACCAAATAAACACTACTTTGACCCGGTTTATGCAAATTTAGGGGGCTCAAATTAGCAAAATTTAAGGAATAAAGGGCCATATATAGCATTTTCTCATTTTAAAAAAGGTAATTTTTGAAGGGTCTCAGTCGATATCCCGACGGCCTCGCCGGGATAACCAGGTATCCTAACTTGTAGAACTTCATGCCGGCAACCAGATAAACACCTGACTGACCCGTTGCATGCATATTTAGGGGGCTCAAATTAACAAAATTAAAGGAATAAAAGGCTATATAAAGCATTTTTTTTAAAGTGGTACCCAGGGATATCCCGACGGCCTAGCCGGGGTAACCAGATATCCTAACTTGTAAAACTTGACACGGGCAACCAGATAAACACTAGATTAACCCGGTGCATGCAAAGTTAGGGGGCTCAAATTGACAAAATTAAAGGAATAAAGGGCATTTTTTTATTTAAAAAGCAATTTTTTCAAGGGGCCCTTTATTCCTTTAATTTCGTTAATTTGTGCCCCCTTAATGTGCATAAAACGGATCGAGCTAATTTTTATCAAGTTGATTGGATACCGGTGCCTTTTTTATGCTCTTTTGTTCTCTTCTCTCATCAACAAAATTAAATCAAATTACACCATAATTACAAAGTTTGTAAAGTTTTTAGGAATGTACAAATATTGTGATCAACACATCCGCCCATTTGACAATACTTAACGAAAATTAAGTAAAACAATGTCATGAATAAATTCTAAATCAATTTAATTTTCTCAAAATATCTGATATACATTTTGTTTTCTTAAAAGATTGATTCCATTATTATTATAAGGAATATATATTCTTTTCTCTTACATTATTTTATACATACATAATATATAATATTATGAATAAAATAATGTAAGAGAAAAGAAGAGAAAACACATATCATGTCTAATTGAAAAACAGTCAAAACAGTACAACCTAAAATCAAACAAGTTATTCACTATTTCTTGATTGTTGTATCACAAAAGAAAAACATTTGTAATGAAACCTGTAAGTTATTAAAATACTACTAGTAAGATGTATGAGAGAAGATTATATAGATATTCACGCATGCACGATCGAAAACGTAGAGGGCGCTCTTTAATATACTTGAAAGAAAGGACAAGTCTGCTCAGGGACAAGCGGAAACCTATTTCGATATGGCTGTTGGCTTTGCGAGAAAAAAATCACAAAGCAGGAAGTAGAAAGCGAGTTTCCGATTTCGTCTTCGCTGTTTGCGTTTCTCCAAACGGAATTACAGAGCGGAGAGCGTGTTCTGATTTTGTTTATGATACATAAAAACACAAATCACAAAGCGAAAAGCGTGTTCTGGTTTTGTTTTTGATACATACAAACACAAATATAAAATGAGAAATCAGAAAGAGCCCAAAAGCATTTCTTATTTCATTATTCTGTTTTTGATCAACAAAAACGAAATCACAGCACGTTTTTTCGCTGTAATTTCGTTTTTGTGGATTCGAAGACCGAACCGCGATGCTGATTTTCGTTTTCGCTCTGCGCTGATCAGAAAGGAAAAACGAATTATCCATTAGTACCCTGATTGTGGAAAAGGGAGTCTCTGATTTCGTCTTGGCTGTTTGCGTTTTTTCAAACGGAATCACAGAGCGGAAAGCGTGTTCTGATTTTGTTTTTGATGCATGAAAACACTGACAAGTCACAGAGCGAAAATCGTGTTCTGGTTTTGTTTTTGATACATAAAAACACAAATATAAAATGAGAAAGACAAGTCACAGAGCGAAAATCGTGTTCTGGTTTTGTTTTTGATACATAAAAACACAAATATAAAATGAGAAATCAGAGAGAGCCCAAAACGTTTCTGATTTCAATATTTTGTTTTTGATCGACAAAAACGAAATCACAGCACGTTTTTTTCACGCTGTGATTTCGTTTTCTGTTTTCAAAGACCGAACCACATACTGATTTTCCGTTTTTGCTATACGCTGAACGGGTATGAAAAACGAATTATCTATTAGTACCCTCATTTACATGGTATCGAGAAGAGCCGTAAGATCAAGAAGAATGAGCAAAGCCTCGTTCATCCCTGGTTCACAATAACAGCTCGCTCATAATTCGTCCAAAATCCAGCAGCAACCGTCCGAACTGATATAAATCGGTCGCCATTGCCCTGGGAAGCGGGGGTGCTGTTTTTTTTTTTTTTTGGGGGGGGGGGGTTCTATTTTCCATAGGCAGCACCCCAGGTATTCATGGAAGTGTGTAAAAATAAAAGAAATAACCAAAATTACCTTCATTTTTAATGCAACTTTTTTTTTCTTTTCAAGTTCACATCAGCACGCCCAGTGGAAAAAAATCGTCCACAGGGCCCTGTCGGGTCGGTCGCTCCCCCATGTCTCCAATTCTGTCCGACAAGACGTGAACATTACGAGTTCCATTTCCATCAACACCAGTTATGCACTTAGACAAGCCATGTACTGTTCTTGTATTGTGTATACAGAACAAATGGAAATCTAATAAACATCTCTAGTAATGACCATTGTAAGAATCGGCATGCTCAATCAATTTCTTTTTATACTATTATTGCAATTTAAACATGTTTATTTTTTCTCCTTTAATGGTCACTGCATGTTATGTATTTATTTATTTCTCTGTTATGTATTTTAAAAAATGTAAACTCACATTGTTATTCTTCGGACCTTTTAATGAGTAGGGGAAAGCGGGGTAAATTGAGCATAGGGGCAAGTTGAGCCACCACCCCCAGGCTAATAATAAATGAGTCAGACATTGTGGTGATGTCATTTATTGATGACAAATTGCATAACCCTCAACCCCACCACATTGTTGTCAACTTTGGAACAAAAAGTACTTTTTTAGAGGGAAAAATAAAAATTTCAGCAAAAAAAAGTAGAAAAGGGTGTGAAATAGATAAGTGTTTTTACCCACACACGTCTTTAAGTATATAAATAAGAACAATATTGTCAGTCCACGTATTTATTCTCGCTCTTGCCATAGTCTTTTACATGATGGATGCATAAGAAATGTGTGGATGTGAAAATATCGCAGAAAGTTCGGACGGGGCTAATTTAAGCCAACCAACATGGGGCAAGTTGAGCCATGGTAATTTTTACGGTAATATATAATAAAAAAACAAAACATAAAAAGCCATTGATATGCAGGCAGAAAGGAGCAAATTCACATGACAGTTCTTTTAATTTTTGAAGATGTTAGTATTTATAGAGAATTAGCAAGTGAAAAGAATTTAAATGAAAAATTGTCATCCTGGTTCTCCCGCATACATTTTGTACATAGTTTTTGTGGCTCAACTTACCCTAGACGGTGGCACAAATTACCCCACAGATGGGGCAAGTGAGCCATTTGACATCAGTTTTTTCAAAGGTCACAACGACTTACAGTTTGGGGCTAGAAAATTATATATAGGTGAAAAATATTTCCCAAGAATCAAATTTAAAGGCAAGGTACATATTTCTACAATATTACTAGTCATATCAATTTTAAACTGAAAAATGCAAAAAGTGCCATAACTTACCCCGCCTTCCCCTATTGTTTAATAAAACCGAATTGAATTTGAATTTGAATTAATGTCAATCGTAGATGAAAATGAAATCATAATTCAATTGCACATGATACTCAAATATTGTGATTAAATTTTTCGTAAAATAATTTTCTTAGACCAATTTTAAGAACCGCAAATTTCATAGCGATTTATTTTTGACACTTTTTTCGCATAAATATGAACCAAAACGTGAAAGATCAACCTTGTGTCAATTTTCATTTGATTTCACTTCCTGTTTTTTATCGATGTCAGTTGAAATAACCGCACACGCACATACCCACACTTCCACACACAACGGTAAAGACACAACTCTTACAAAAAATATTTCTTCATTTTAGAATGATAAATTTCATCGGCTTCAAACTAGAATTCAATTTTCTCACCTGATTTTCACCTCAAAATGATGTTTCTTGAGTCGTCTCCTCCCAATCGTGGAATCACCCTGTATAATAATGGATGATAAAATAAGTTTCAAAAGAAAAAAAGATTCTTTAGTTCTATTGACCTGTTCAGCCATCCAAGTATAAATTTCAAAATGAAAGAAATATATTTTGATGCAGAGGTGATATTCATTGTAGGTGAATAGAGCGAAGTGGCGGGGTAAATTATGCCTGTACCATTTGCTAATTCAATTCAATTCATTTAATTTTATTCCATTCCCAATAAAAGATACACAAATGCACAATAAATATAACATAACAATATGCATGAACTAAATTAGTTAGCTGTACATGAAATATAATATTGATATATGAGGGCGCCCTTGACCATCTATCAAGCCTTACATTCTTATTTGAAAGTTGTGAGTGAAATTTAATCCCACATTTTCACTAAAAACCGGCGGAGGACACACGATTGGTGACAAGAAAAGTTATTGGTCTTTTTGAACAGTGTTTCGTGAATTTTTGGGGACGAGATGAGTCTTAAGAGGCAGCTGAATACTCCAGAAAAGCCGAATCCGAATACGAATATGGGGAAATCGAATATGTTTGAAGTGCTACGGGATGAGCTGATGGACTCCCCCGCGTCTTCGGCAAAGAAACCTGATGAATCTCCGATGAAGCAGAAAGTCGATAAAGATTTAGCTGATGCCAAGAACAGCGCAGCCAACGTCAGGCGAGGGCTCACTCTTACGTTTGATGAACAAGAAGGAGATGCCGATTCACCTCCACGATGGTTCAGTAAGTTCACCAGCATGTTAGATCAAAGATTTACTAATCTAGAACATTATATGGAGATGCTTGTGGTGGAAAAGGTTGAGAAAATCAATGAGAAAGTAAAAGCCAACGAGGAAACAATATCAGCTTGTACTATCCAGTTGGATGAGGTTGTCAGGGAAGTGAACAAATTGAAAGCTGAGAACGAGGTTTTGGTATCAAAGCTGGACGACCTTGAGAATCGCAGCAGGAGAAATAATCTGGTATTCCATGAGATCCCAGAAAGCCGTGGAGAAAACACCCAAAAGCTCGTGGAGAATCTCATTCATGATTTTGTCGGAGTTCAGCCATCCAGTGATGTTCCCAAGATATCTATTGAGCGTTGTCATCGCACACGTACCACTGTCGTACGAGCAGTTTCAGAAGCAGCCAATTCCCAAGGGTCATCCATGTAGCTTTCTCAACATACGCTGGGAAAGAATTTGTGCGCAAAGCATGCATTGCTAAATTTATGCAGAGCACCTACCAGGGGCAAAAAATCTATGTTTCTGAAGATACATGTATTTCAAAACGCGTGGCTGAGCTGAGAAGGGGAAAACTAGACCAACTCAAGAACTTGAAAAGAGAGGGCAAGAAAGCATTTTTTATGTACCCGGCAAGGTTGGCTTTTAGAGACGCTGCAGGGAAACTTCATGTTGTTGGTTAAATATTTATTAGCTTATGTACAAGGAATCCTCATTTTATAGGAAAGCTGTTTACACAGTATACAGCCAGTCGGTTTAGCTGAATCATGGTATTTACAGTTGACCTTTTGCTGGGTCTTTTTATTTTTATGTTATATTTTATCTTTAAGTAAACCAAACAGATTAATTATTTTCTTTTGCCAGAAGTCGGTTTTTAGTGCATTGTGTGTGTTTTTTTTTTTGCCTATCTTTTCATCAGTGCACATATGAACAGGACTGTGTTTTGATTTGAAGTTCTGTCCTTTTATCATGTGCCCGCCTTGCTTTGTCTTGTCTTTAAAGTAGAAATATATTGAAAATCGTAAAACTGGAGAATCATATATCACAATAAAGGAGAAAATAAGGAGAACACGATGGTGTACATCATTTATCATGGAGACGGATGAAACTCAGTTAATTGATAGTTTAAAGTTCTCTCTCTGAATGCTTCAAACACGCAGAATCGCGTCCGCGAAATTGGGGATTTTTTTATGACGTCACTGTCTGTACGAGAGGCGTGATTGGCTCTCCCACGTGAAGCTCCACTTGCATGCAAAACCTGTTGCAAGGGTACATTTTCTCCACATTGTCACTGAATACTTCGATCCCGAAATGATCGAAAGAAAACCCAGAATTTTATCTAGATTTGGATTTTCAAATTGATGATTTTGAGATGAAGAGAATGATGATGAAGTGAAACAACACAGTGACGTAGTTGGAGGTAAATTGGGGGAATTACGCCGATGATGAAGAAAATTCAACTTGCAACACAATCACAAGTAAAGTCATGTACATACCGATTCGCTACCAATTCATGCTGCTGGAAGTGCTAGCTACATGTACACCGCGCGGGCCAAATTGAATTCATGCTGAACATGAATAACCACATCCAGACAGTCTATCATAAGAAGGAAAATGATATAACTGTACTTACAAACGAGTGAATAATCCGAACCTGAAGGCAAATCAACTCAACGAATAGTACCAGACGATATGGCATATGCACTGACGATAAACTGCATGTGGCTGGATAGATTGTCACTCGTTCTGTTAGATGTAACTTTTATCTCATTAATTTGACAAAATTACGAAACTCGGGGAATTATTATTCTATATAAAAATATAGTAACATCTCTTATCATTTTTTGAATTACGATAAAACCTGTTTTAGTAAAGTCATGTACATGCCGATTCGCTACCAACTCATGCAGCTGCTGCTACAAGTGGTAGCTATACGTACACCGCGCGGGCCCAATTCAATCCATGAAAATGAATAACCACATCCAGAGAGAGTCTATCATAAGAAGGAAAATAATGATATAACTGTACTTACAAGCAAGTGAATAATCCGAATTAACCTGAAAGCAAATCAACTCAACGAATAGCAGCAGACGATATGCACCGACGATAAACTTCATGTGGCTGGGATGGTACGGTATAGATTGTCACTCGTTCTGTTAGATGTAATTTGTAACTCATTAATTTGACAAAATTACGAAACTCGGGGAATTATTTATATATATAAAAATATAGTAACATCTCTTATTATTTTTTTCTATTACGATAAAACCTCTTTTGAAGGAAAACGTTGAGATAAACTAAAATTACTTTTAAATCCCCCCCCCCAACATGCGTAGCTTGTATCGCAAACATGCACGTATTCCTTCCTTGCTGATTGAGAGCTGTGCAACACGTGCATAGATCTATTCTCTCAGGCGAGCAAACAATACGGCATGTGTTGTTGTGATGGTTTGTTTACGATCACATAATGCTACGCATGATGGGATGATCTTTTACATCTAATTTTAATTTACCTCAACGTTTTCCTTCAAAACAGGTTTTATCGTAATTCAAAAAATAATAAGAGATGTTACTATATTTTTATATATATAAATAATTCCCCGAGTTTCGTAATTTTGTCAAATTAATGAGTTACAAATTACATCTAACAGAACGAGTGACAATCTATACCGTACCATCCCAGCCACATGAAGTTTATCGTCGGTGCATATCGTCTGCTGCTATTCGTTGAGTTGATTTGCTTTCAGGTTAATTCGGATTATTCACTTGTTTGTAAGTACAGTTATATCATTATTTTCCTTCTTATGATAGACTCTCTCTGGATGTGGTTATTCATTTTCATGGATTAAATTGGGCCCGCGCGGTGTACGTATAGCTACCACTTGTAGCAGCAGCTGCATGAGTTGGTAGCGAATCGGCATGTACATGACTTTACTTGTGATCGTCAGGCAAGTTGAATTTTCATCATAATCATCGGCATTGTTCCCCCATTATTTACCTCCAACTACCTCACTGCGTTGTTCACTTCATCATCATTCTCTTCATCTTTAAAATCATCAATTTGAAAATCCAAATCTAGATAAAATTCTGGCTTTTCTTTCATTTCGTGATAGAAGTATTCAGTGACAGTGTGGAGAAAACGTACCCACGCAACAGGTTTTGCATGCAAGTGGAGCTTCACGTGGGAGAGCCAATCACTCCTCTCGTACAGACAGTGACGTCATCAAATTCCAGTCAATTCAGAGACCGATGCGAGGCATATTTCGGAGGGGCATTTTAGCGTTTTTTAATCGGCGATTTTCACCTTTTTGTATTATTTTCGGTATTTTTGAATGACCCACTGATGATCCCCACATCATTACCTTTCCGTTGATATATAATAAGACCACAGTCATAATCAATATATTTCTCCTTTAATAATCGTTTTCAATCTCTTTTGTTTTTTATTTATATTTATTAATTGTGAGAAGAAAATATACCCATATGTCATGTATGTCATGAGGATCAACCATAATTTGTTGCTTGTGTTTTTCAATTATTATTATCCTTTTTTTACAAAGCATGGTTAATATTTTCCTACGTGATGATTTTTACAATGAACTGCAGCTAACATTCATATTGTGTAAGTTTTGTATGCTTTTCTTGCTGGCAGTACCTTATTTCTGTTTGAAGAATTCAGAAGATTGTGAAGCTTAGCGTGTAGTTTTACCAAGCAGACACAATGCTTTGTATTATGTGTTTTTTCTAACTTTTTTCCCTTTTTTTATTTTGTTATATTGTAACTATTGTTTTACATCTATTTTAAATCATTGTAACAATCACTTGTAAATTTGTGATTTTGTTGATTCAATAAAACATATAAAAAAATTATATTGATATATATAGGGTGAACATTAAAACAAAATACATAAGGGGGAGGTCCGAGAAAATAACAAGCCTGAGAATCAAGTATGTCTTATTTTACGGTAAAATAAATATGATTTTATCCTCCTATTAAAGCATCGCAGTTAATGACTTGTTTGAATAGGCAGGGATTTCTATACCATTAAATATCATCATGGAAGTTAGCTGAGTTTCTTTTTTGTTATATATTTATGTATTTATTGGTATAAAATCAATCTCAAATCAATCAAAATATTTACAAGTGATCCATAATTGGAAACAATCATATACATGTACATAATTATACAAAAAAGGGGGGATGGTTGTGGCAGAATAAAAGCATTACAAAATAAATATTGTTAAGGCATGAAGGACATCAAGACATACAGTAAAATTTATAATCAAGGGTAGGGGATAAACATACAAGTACATGTTACATTCTACTATGATCGAAAGATGGTCCTATAAAAAAAAGGGGGTTCAAATCTCAAAACGCCATTTCTTAAAATGAGTAGACAGTTTGTGATTCTTCTTTGCTAAAAAATATTGTATTTCTTTCTGTTTCTTAACAAAGGATTTAAATTTTACAATATTATGGAGACTATTATTAAACTTGCAGATATAAATATGATATTTCAATAACAAAAATAAATCTGTAACAAACCTGTCAGTACAAATCCCAAATACTTTTTCGAAATTGGTTACATTGAAGGTAACATTACCTTTCTGGATTATCAAGGTAATGAGGTCCTGCCAGATAAGAGCAACTTTATCGCAGTCGCAAAATAAATGTACCATTGTTTTCTCTTTTTTACCACATAAAGTACAATTAGGCGAGTCTTTTCTTTTAATCCTATAGAGAAAATCATTTAGGGCTATAACTTTATGAAAAATTTTAAAGTAGAAGGACCGCAGTTTGGTATCAATAGTAAATAAATAATTTGGTAACCCGACACATGCTCCGGCGACTATTGCTCCGGTGACAAATGCTCCCCAAAATGCGACATTTGCTCCGCGACATTTGCTCCTCGACATTTTCTCCGCCGACATTTGCTCCGCCGACAGTTGCTCCGCCGACAGTTGCTCCGCCGACAGTTGCTCCGCCGACAATTGCTCCGCCGACATTTTCTCCGCCGACAGTTGCTCCGCCGACAGTTGCTCCGCCGACTGTTGCTCCGCCGACATTTGCTCCGCCGACAGTTGCTCCACCGACAATTGCTCCACATTAAGCGACAAATGCTTCGGCGACAATTGCTCCGCCACTATTTGCTCCGCATGTAGGGACAGTTGCTCCACCGAAATTTGCTCCGCATGTAGGGGGCAAAAATGCTCCGCTGATAATAGCTCCGCCGTATAATTATTGTTTTTTTTAACTAACAACGCTTCTTCTCCAAAGCTATACGGTCATTATCATTAATTTTATATATTTTTAACATTCCTAATTGAATTGCTCAGCGGAAAGAAATAGTTTGGCTCAAATTAAATTTCCCATCAGCGCTTTTATCTCGATTATTTCTCCCTTTCTTTCCTTGAAAACCACCTTCTCCCCGTCCCTCTCTTCTGTTTTATTTTTTTTCTCTCTCTGCATTCCTAGTAACTTCTGTCCCTATTTCTCTTACAACCTCTCCCTTCTTCTCATTTCTTCTCGCTCTAAAGCTATTTTGGTTTGTTTTCACTGTTTATTCCTCTAACTTTTTCCTACCCCCTCTAATGGAAAAGAAAAATAAAGTTTTAGAATCTTGTTAGAAATGTGTTTCCTGTCACTTTCACTCCATTTTCGTTTATTATTTTTCCCTTCAATTGCGTGCAGTGTGAAAACAACTCTCCTCTTAAAGGACACATCCACCACAAGAAAAAGTTGATTTGAAGAAAAAGAGAAAAATCAGACAAGCGTAACACTGAAAATTTCATCGAAATCGGATGTAAAATAAAAAAGTTATGTTATTTTTAATTTTCGCTTAATTTCACAAAATAGTTATATGCACATCCTGGTCGGTATGCAAATGAGAGAACTGATGACATCACTCACTCACTGTTTCTTTTGTATTTCATTATAAGAAGTATACAATATTCAAATTTTCTCATCATTTTCCTTTGAAAAAAGTTTTATTTCTCCCTGAATATGTGGAATTATCATTGTTTTCATTAACATTTCTTTGAAGGGGTAGTCCTAATAGTCACTGTTTAGCTTTATTAATCAACGAAGATATATGATATAATAATCCTTATTTGAATAATGCAATCGCGAGCGCGAATTTTTATTTTTTATTTTATGTGTTTTGTCCTAAAATTTGAACATTCGGAACAATGTTATCATGAAAAGATGTGTATGCAACTGGATAAAAACTAAGAATGCGAAGCGCGAGCAGAAATGGTTAATATACACGAAGCCATGAAGACTCTATACATTTCAGCAATCAAATAATGCGAGCGCGAAGCGCTTTGTGGGAAAATTGTGAGGTGAATATGGATCGTACCTAAAAAGCAGCTAATATTTTTCGTTATTATTACTTTAGGTTTTGACAAGAGACCGGGAACATCATTAGGACAAGTCATCACATGATCTTCCTATTCCTCTTGCTAAGTGCGAGATGAAACAAAAGAAACAATTTAATTATAAAATCATTTATCTTATTTATTACGCTAATATGCCTAAGTAGGGCACGAAATCATGGCCTGAAAACTAAACATTTCAAGAACTTTGGTAATTATGAATAAGATGCGTGAGTAAATACATTTTTAACAATCAATGCAAGCGCAAATCGCGAGCCGAAACTTTTGATAGACTGTCAACGAAATGTGGATTTTAAGCAGTTTGTTGTATAATCAATATTCAGACATACATTACTTGCCAATCAAAATGCGAGCGTGCAGCGCTAGCTGATACGTTTTGACAATCAGATCTGCAAAGGGATATTTTGAAAATTTTATGGAATACACGAAAATAATAAAGGTAACTGATAAGTTAACATTTGCAAGCGTGCAGCACGAGCAGAAAATATTAATGTTCAGATCGTAAAACTAACATTTTTAAAAATCACTTTAAAACAATCAATTTGTAAATCAAACAAAATAATGAAAGTTTGATTTTCGCGACGAAATATCTTTTGCATATTGACTTCCAAACTTGATATTTAAGCTCCATATTGAACAAGATATGTAAATCAACTAACAGGCAATGCGAGCACGAAGTGCGAGCGAAAATTCTATATAGTGAAATATGAAAGATTTTTTTTATTTTCAAAGTCTTTCACTTGTCTTCCTCTTCTTTTTTTCTCTCTTTTCCCTGGTTTTTTTTTCGCTTTTTCCCCTCCGCCCCCCCTTATTTTTGCTCCGCGAATAGGGGGGACCCGGGCCCCTCCCACTGGATCCGCCTATGATATAAAGTGGCACAACAACTTGAATGGTAAAACAAAACAATACAAAAAGTATGTAACGCAAAAGGATGTAACAAATATTTTCGTCAGAGCAAGTGTCTTGTCTTCTAGTAACTGTCGGTAGAGCAATCGTGAGCAGGGCAATTGTTATTCGAGGAGCATTTGTCGCTGGTGTTTTATTTAGGTCTTATATATATGTATTTTAACATGTTTAAAGCAACATGCCGAGAAACTGTCGATGGAGCAATTGTGGACGGATCAATTATTGGCGGAGCATTTGTCCCTACATGCGGAGCAAATGTCCCTACATGCGGAGCAAATATTGGTGGAGCAATTGTCACCGGAACATGTGTCGTTCGGGTAGCATTTGTCACTAAATGTGGAGCAATTGTCGGTGGAGCGACTGTCGGCGGAGTAACTGTCGGCGGAGCAACTGTCGGCGGAGCAAATGTCGGCGGAGCAACGGTCGGCGGAGCAAATTTCGTCGGAACAATAGTCGGCGGAGCAAATATCGGCGGGGCAAATGCCGGCGGAGCAAATGTCGGCGGAGAAAATGTCGAGGAGCAAATGTCGCGGAGCTAATGTCGCATTTTGGGAAGCATTTGTCGCCGGAGCAATCGTCGCCGGAGCATGTGTCATGGATTCAAATAATTTATATTGTGAACCTTTTCCCAATTAACGGTTAATGGTAAAGGAAAATTATGACTCCAGTATGCATACTTCTTCTCAGGAATTCTTAGGAACTTTTTTGAAACTCAACAATTCATGAACTACAGTTTCATGAACTCCCACAATGTCAACATCAAAATTCTCCATCAACTCATCAGGTATACACTTGACCAAAAAATTAAACTTTCGTCTATCTGCAGGAGAAATTTAAAACTCTAAAACTAACTCTTCAAAGATTTTATGACCTGGAAGGGAGGATTAAATAAGTCTGAAATAGTAATTATATTTTTAACATACCATGATGTATAGAAGAGACAAGGTTTGCTTTTTGAATGAATTAACCTGTTATACCATGGAGCTAACAGCTCTATGGTTATACCAAAGCAGTTGACAAGCACTTAATTCAGAGAATTTATGATCGTAAAATTCTTTTGTAGCCTCTTCTCTGTAAAAGTACCAAGAACGTAATGTATAAATCAGTCAATTGTATATTACCCAGTGATTTCAATACACTTTCTGGAGCATAAGATTTCCATAAAGGATCTTGATTAAATTTTTCTAAAATTGTTATCTCAATACATTTCCAATGAGCTTCAAAATTTTCATCAAGAAGATTCTTTACCCACATCATCTTCTGGGCTACTGCAAAGGAGAAAAGATCAATCATTCTCAGACCTGCCTGATTGTAATCATTGCACATAAACTTTCTTTGTACTCTATCCTTACCTCCATTCCAAATAAACTTGAAAAAAACTGTATTCAACTTCTTAAAGAATGAAAGAGGTATTTTGATATAGAGTGCTGAAAGAAGGTATATCAACTGAGGCAGCACCAGGGTTTTAATCAAACATATTTTACCAATAAAAGACAGATTTCTCATTCTCCAGCAATTTATGGTTTGTTCAATTCTTTTCAATTTATCTTTGTAATTTATATCAAACATTGAATGAACATTAAAAGAAAAATGTATACCTAAACATATAAATTGAGATATTTTCCATCAAATTCCGCGATCAGTATAAGGAAAATATTGGCAACCTATTTTAGAACCAATCCAAATTGCTTTGGTTTTACTGAAATTAATTTTACGCCTGGAATATTGACCAAATTTAAATAAAGTTTCAAAAAGATGATCAAAAGAATTATCAGAGCCATCTAAAAAAGCACACAGAGTCATCAGCGAATAAAGATATTTTGATCTCTTCGTTCTTTATCGGAATACCCTTGATATGATCATTTTGACGTACAGATAGGCCCATGATCTCTATAACAAGCAAAAAAAGATAGGGAGAAATGGGGCAGCCTTGAAAAATTCCTCTTTTTATCGATATACGTTCAGTTAGGAAACCATTACTCATGACATAAGTTTGCCTAGCAGAATATAGAGTTTTAATTGAATCAATAAACCACTGGCCAAAATTAAATTGCTTTAAGGTTTGATACAAAAAATCATGAGAAACTTTGTCAAATGCCTTTTCGATATCAATTAACAAAATAGAGCCTGGAATATCATATGATTCAGTATATTGTATAATATCCAAAATTAAACGAATATTGGAACCGATGTTCCTACCTTTCATAAACCCCGATTGGTCAGTGTGAATAAGATCGCATATACTGCGATTAAGGCGATTAGCTAAACATTTGGCCAAGATTTTATAATCTGTAGTGAACAACGTAATTGGACGATAGTTTTTAACAAGCAAAGGATCTTTATCCTTCTTAGGTAAGAAAGTAATTACTCCATTCCTCTGAGAGGATGACAACATTCCGCTTTGCAAAGAAAAATTATAGGAGCTCATCAGTAAATCACAAATGTCTGGCCAAAACACCATGTAAAATTCTACAGGAAAACCATCAAAACCAGGAGTTTTATTCATGTTCATGGACTCAATTACATCACATATATCCTGTTTGATAAGAGGGGACTCCAATGCTTGTTTTTATTCATTGCATAATTTTGGAATATCAAGTTTATCAAAAAGAGATTCATGTATATCCTCTTCATTAATTACACCTTGAACATCCTCTTGAACAGAATATAAATTAGTATAAAAAATTTGACTTTCTCTTAAAATCCCAAGAGGTTCTGTAATTTAATAACTTGCCTTCTTTATCTTGGAGTCTACCAATATTTTTCTTATGCCAACCTACATTTTCTAAATTGCAAAAATATTTAGAACTTTTCTCTCTTTCTTCTAGCCACCGAACTCTTGATCTTATAATTCGCCCCTTTGTTTCATAATCATAAATTTTATTCAATTTGTCCCCATGCTCTTCTAACCATGCTAACTGTATGAGTAGATTGTCATATACAGTGGATAAATTAGACATTTGTGTTCTAATTTTATCAATATCTAATAACAATTTATTTTTTTCACTATTTCTTTCTTTCTTTTTTCTTGAAGAATATTCAGTACATACCTCTGTAATGTAAGACTTAAGTGCATCCCATACAGTATTGGGATTACTCTCTGAATTTTTATGGTTTTCCTTATTTTGATAGTATATTTAACTAAGTTGACAAAATCTGAATCATTATGTAAATAATGGCAATTTAGTTTCCAGAACCCCATACCCCTCTTTGGTTGATTATCGTCAAATGCAATTTGTACAAGGGAATGATCCGATCGTATTCCAGGGAGAATTTTGGAAGATATACAATTATTAAAAAAATTACTAGAAATCAAAATAAATTCAAATCTGGACAAAACTCTAGGACTTTTTTGGTGTCTTGTATATTGCCGTAAATTGGGATGAAAGTGTCTCCAAACATCAACCAAACCATATTGTTCCATAACAAGGGAAAGCATTTCACTATCTTTCTTATTTGAATGCTGGGATCTTGTTCCTTGATAATCTAACGGGCTCATTACAGAATTAAAATCTCCACCTACAATCAATATAGGGCTATTTAATTTATCAATTTCAGCAAACACATGTAACAAAAAATCCGGGTCATCTTTATTAGGTGCATAAATATTAACCAGGGTACATGAAGATTATTAAATATTCCTTCAGAATCAAAAACCTACCATCAGCGTCATTGAATATTGAAATAATCTTTGCTGATATTTATTTTCTTAATAGAATACCTACGCCCCTGTTATTGGATGAAAAACTTGAAAAATGGGCAAATTCACCCCATTGATTCCTGCAATAAATTTCATCTTTTTTTTTTATCTAAATGGGTTTCTTGCAAAGAAACATATGTCAGTACCCATACTTTTCAAATAATGGAAAATTTTCTTTCTCTTTTGAAAATCATTTAAACCACGACAATTTGGTATTGGTATTGGTATCTATTTTCCATATCACAATGTTAAAAAAACAATACAATGTAAATGTATGTACACAATAAAAATGAAAAAGTGAGATGGCTGGATAAACCCACTCAGCTTTGTAAATGTAACAAAGCTGTTCTTCCCTGGGGTCCAGAAAATATGTAACAACAGTTACTGTACATAACATATGACATAACAACAGTTACTGTACATGACATAAAATAGAATTAAACAGAATAATTGAGCTAAACAATAATGAAAAACAACAAAAAGAATACAAGAGAATACATCTATACCCTAATGCGACCCCCCCCCCCCTCCCCCATCCCCACCATCCACTTGTTGCTAGTATTTCTTTTAAAGGTCAGGGCAAGACTGAATTAACTGATTTCAATTTTTATAAAAAGTAAATAGGCTATTGGACAATTTTATTGTAGATAGTAGGTTATCATATTCTTTTGATCCTCTATATAAGAACGTTCTTCGACAGCATTCACTCTTGGGTTTGGGGATTTTAATGTTTCCTTGCGATCGGAGAGAATACGAATAATTACAATATTGAAAAGACTCTGCTAAATAAGGTGGGGCTAAGTTATGAAGGGATTTGTATACCATTATGTTTAAATGTGATTTACGCCTTGATTTGAGAGACTGCCATCCTAGTTTTATATGAATATAATTGTTTGACACGTGATTAAACGGATTTATTTTTAATATTAGACGTCCGTCCTATTTTGTAATTTTTGCAAACGTTCAGTGTGTTTTTTGCTTGCCGAATCATAAACAATATCTGCATAATCGAAAAGTGGAAGGATAATAGAATTGTAAACCATCTTAAGATTGGATTCTGATATAAAATTTCTAAGACGGGCCAGAAAGCTGACTACCTTACTAATTTTAGTGCACATTTCGTCAATGTGTATATTCCATTTTAACTTTGGATCAAGGGACATTCCCAGATATTTAACAGTATTTCGTTGATCAATACGTTTACCAGATAAAGTTACATTTAAAGTATCACATTTAGATAGCATTTTCCCAGTTACAAATAACATGCAAATGGTTTTATTAACATTAAGACTTAGTTTATTACAACATACCCAGTTATGAATTTTACGGAGATCAAAATTTATATTTTTTTTTCAGTAATATCAACATTTCTATGAGAAAAATACAGCACTGTATCATCTGCATATAAATGCAATTTGCAGTTTTTTACTTGTGTAATGAGATCATAAATGTAAATTGTAAATAAAATTGGTCCAAGTATGGAGCCCTGAGGAATTCCATAGTTTATATATGATATATTTGATATTACAGAATATATTAAAGTACACATCTTCCTATTGTACAAGTAACTTTCGAACTAGTGTAAGGCGTCCGTCGAAACACCAATTCTTGAAAGTTTTCTAATAAGTATTGTAGTATCTACGGTGCCAAAAGCTTTTTTCAGGTCGATGAACACAGCACCAGTATAAAAGCCATTATCCATTTCTCTCAACCATTCATCGGTAACTTTCAATAAAGACGTTACAGTCGAATGCTTTTCTCTGAAGCCCGACTGTTGGGTACAAAAATTAAAAGTGTGTAACTCTAAAGCCATGACTCAGTAAAGGTAAGTAGGGGAAGGCGGGGTAAGTTGTGACAGTTTTTGCTTTTTGCATGTTAGAATTAATATGATTAATAATCTTGTCGAAATAAGAACCTTGCCTTGAAATTTAATTCTTCTGAAATATTTTCCACCTATATATAACTTTCTATCCCCACACTGAAAGTCACCGTGACCTTTGAAAAAAAAAACGATGTCATATGGCTCAACTTGCCCCATATATATGGGGTAAGTTTGAGCCACCTTCTGGGGTAAGTTGAGCCACAAGAACTATGTAGAAAATGTATGAGGGGAGAACCAGCATGTCAATTTTTTGTTTAAAGTTTTTTTCACTTGCTAATTCTCTATAAATACTAACATCCTTTAAAAGGAAAAGAGCAGTCATGTAAATTTGCTCCTTTCAGCCAGCATTTCAATCAATTTTTATGGTTTGTTTGTTTTTTAAGATACAGTACCATACCATGGCTCAACTTGCCCCATGCTGTTTGGCTCAACTTACCCCAGTCCGAACTTAGTGCGATAATTTTGTATCCACACATTTATTATGCATGCATCATATAAAAGACTATGACAAGAATGAAGATCCATACCTGGACTAATAATGTTGTTATCATGTCTTTATTATATTTAAAGACATGTGTATTTATAAAGCACTTATCTATTTCACACTCTTTTTTACTTTTTTGGATGAAATTCATATTTTTCCCTCTAAAAAACTACTTTTTGTTTCAAAGTTGAAAACAATGTGGTGGGGTTAGGGGTTATGCTATGGGTCATCAATACATGACACCACCACAATGTCTGACTCATTCATTATTGGCCTGGGGCTGGTGGCTCAACTTGCCCCTATGCTCAACTTACCCCGCCTTCCCCTACATGTAAGTTCACACTCGGTTTTGAAAAGTGAATTAAGAAATACAAAAAGGACCAACTATTCATCGGTAACTATCAATAAAGACGTTACAGTCGAATGCTTTTCTCTGAAGCCCGACTGTTCGGTACAAAAATTAAAAGTGTGTAACTCTAAAGCCATTACTCAGTAAAGGTAAGTACATGTAAGTTCACACTCGGTTTTGAAAAGTTAATTAAAAAATACAAAAAGGACCAACTTTGAACATTCCAAACACATACATGTATACTGGAAATCGTACACCGAACATGCCAATGAATATTATTTGAAATATCTGGATAAAATCTGCCATGACCTGAAAAATCTGTAAAAAATCTACCACAACATAAAAAAAATATCACAAAAAGACAATAAATAGAAAAAAACAAAAAAGGTAATAAAAAAAAAGATGAGGGATCATTGTAGATACAGAAACAAACACAAGGCGCTACTGCCAAAGGTGGAATGCAGAGCTTCAAATCGTGCACCAGCTCTGCATTAAGCAGCAACTTGTACAAAAATCCTACAAATCAACAAAGAGCATTCCCCCAAAACAAAGGTGCATTACACAAAGTCTTAAATTTCAAATTAAAGTAGCGAAAAGAAAACAAAAGTAATAACCAAGAATTATGTGTCTCCATACAAAAGAGAAATAGAGCAAACAATTGCTAATCTATTTGTAGATTGGCAAAGTACACTAGCTTAGATTAAAATGAAATAATGACAAACATGTTAATGGTATAAACATACAGTACACAGTAAAGCATAATAGACATATTAAGGAAAAAAGTATACAAGTAAAATATTACAAACTGGCAAGAACAAAGATAGTGAAATGGAATAATAGGCATAAGTCTATATTCCAAAAAAAATTGTTCCGTACAACTCCAGTTTCTCACAGCTCATAAAACTGAAAACTCTGAACTCCTCAAGTTATAAGTAAATGTATAATATGTATTTCAAGAAAGTCTGCCGAATACACTGTCATTCATTTCACGATGAAGAGCTTTCCTGATGCTTGACGGTACGCTAACTTGGCCGGATATAGGAAGAACGGTTTATTTCCATCATTCTTCAGTTGCATGAAATGATCCATCTTCTCCTTTCGTTGACGCATGATGCGTTTCGAGAAATCTTCTGCAACAAACGTCTTTTTTACTTTTTCCGGAACCCCATGAAAAATCAGGTAACAAATGGTTACTCTCACCAAATCACTTTATTCCGAAGAATCACTTATCGTGCACCAGTGAATTTTGTTGCTTTTTGGATGACTTAGCCTTCAGGCATTCTGTTGTTTGCAGGAACTATGGAGCGCCTCTCTTAGCTGAGTTTCTGGTAGAATACCCATGACTTATAAAGTTTAATTGAAATCCAGTTAAAATGCAAATCTTATTTTTAGAGCGTGGTTACATGAAAATTGCAATATTGTAACATTGTAATTAAGCAATTTCATATATTTAAAATTGTTTCATGTTTAGAAGTGTGAAATTGATACATAGATTAAATATTTTAAATATTCCCATCTGAACAATAAGTAGGTCATATTAACGTGATCAAATGAACATACGCACCACCAGTGGCGTACCGTGGGTCGCGGCATTGGAGGGGCACCAGCAAAAAAAATTTAGTCACTTACTGGGCGCGTAAAGCGCGCTCAATTGCCAGGTATACTGACCTAATTGAAGCATTTTAAGGACTGTATGTATCTCGGTAGTTAAATAATGCGAGCGCGAAGCGCGAGCTGAAAGTTTTGTATACAGTTCGTATCAAAAAAAAAGTTTACACTTAGAAAAAAATCCTGTAAAATTATACATTTGTAATATCCTGAAGATTTTTCCACAATTAAACATTGGTACATGTCCATTTAAGCAAATGACGATATAACTGTCGAAAAATATTTCCGCTTGAGTGAGCACCACTTACTTTTGAAACGTTAGTGAAAAATGATTTGCGCAGAACTTTGAAATAGTTATGCGAATAAAAGTAGACCTTAATCATGAAGAACACATGGAATTTAGCTAGTAAAATTGATTTAAAGATATATTTTACCTTTTTTCACTTGTTTCCTTGCCAAAAACACTTTGAAGAGTGCATTGCGCCCCACCCCACTCCCCCACACACCGATGCCATCGTGACGATGTTTGCTTTACACTGAGCTGTGATTTACATGAAACGGATTAGGCTTGATTTCCATTAGGTTAATCATTGTCAAGCTTGGGAAAAGTGTGGAGAAACAAGATTAAATGAAAAATGAAATGTAAACCCACTTTAAATGATAACAACTTGGTGAAAAAATGCTGGAGATGTCTGATATAAACTTTTGTTCAGATTCAGTTATGTCCTCAGATCCAGCTGGCACAAAAAAGGTAAAGGTTGTGCCTACTAAGTGTTGAAATTTCAATTTGGGTGGCAAAATTATTCCAAAATGCTAGAATGTATCCATTTTATTTCAATTGACTAAAAGTGCAAGGAAAATGTATGAGAAATGTTTCGCAGGGTAAGTTTGATTTCGCCCTTTTCCCTTGACACAGCGGGAAAACGAGCATTTCTGCGCAAACAGATTTCTGCGAGCTTTACAAAAATGGACAGTGCTCACTCAAGTGTAACATTCTGTCAAAACTTTTACTTTCATTGGAAAGATAAGACCCAAACCCAAGATTATATGTGAAAAATTACCCACATGTTGTATATTTTTTAATTCCCAGGGCTTTTTCAAAGTGTAAACTTTTTTTGATACGCACTGTATATTATCCCCTAACAGGGACAAAAAGACTATAGTTTTTAGGAATTAATGAAGAGCATACATATCTCACCAGTCATCTAATGCGTGCGTCAAGCGCTTGCTGATTTTGTAAGAATTACATCGAAACACATAACGCAACTTTTGTACTCATTGTAATCATGACCATGATATGTATCTCACTAATCAAATACAGCGAGCGAGAAGCGCGAGCTGAAATTTTGAATATCAGACCTGAAGAGGGGCATTCATAGACTGGTTTGTAAAAAATCACTAAGACCATACATATTTCACTTACCAAATGATGCGAGCACGAAGCGCGAGCTGAAAATTTCTGATAGAGTATTCAGATGAGTAAAGGGAAGATTTTAAGGACGGTTTTCAGGAATTTATGAAGAGCAGACATATTTCACCAATCCACTTATGCGAACGTAAGCACTAAGTGGGAATATTTTATATTCAGACTTTAAACGGGGGCTATCTCTTTAAGTAGTCATGAAAGAGAAGCAATTCACTACATAAAACAATAACTCGAAGTGCGAGGAAATAGATGTACAGTGTATTGACTTGAAAACGGGATGTTTTAGTACCACAGGATTATATATATATTTCATTAAACAGAAATTACGAGCACCAGGATGATGAACACAATGTCATAGGCCCTCAGCAATATATGTTTCATAAAGTTATGAAAAACTATTCATGTAATATAATATGCAGTGCGTCCCAGAAAAAAACGAAACCGAGATTTAGCGATGATTTATCATAACTTAATCATAAATACAATAGACAAATGACCTACCAATGTAAAGCTGAGAATCTCCTCTTTCATCTGATATTACCTATATTATTCGTCATTCACGCATAAATGAGCAAAAACAATTCGAAGAAAGGATGCCAAAAACCCATTTGGCGGGGGGTATCTGAATTTCTAAAAGAAAATCACATGACTAAGAAGTTCAATATCTGCTCTTTTGTTTGATACCTTAATCACAGAAAATGATCAAGAAGTAAAAAAGTTATGATCCCTCGAAACAATGCTTGTATTTCCATAATTTCATTAAATAAAGTCTTTTCACCCGTTTCCCACAGAAGCTATCGCACGGTAACAAAAGACTTAATGCATGGCTGATCGTCAACAAAACGGAGTGTTGAGTGAGTTTGAACGCTAGCCTGTAAAACGTCTTCATTTTATGAAATTTTTGAAATTCAAGCCTTATTTCATATAACCAGAACTACGTTATTTCTTGGCCATTTTTTGTAATTGAGGTATCAAATTAAAGAGCAGACGATGAAACTGTTAAAAATGTGGTTTTCTCTTTGACACCCAGAAACGGCCCGCCAAGTGACTTTTTGGTATCCCCTTTTCAATTTTTTTGCTCATTCATGCGTGAATGAGAAATAATTTAAGTAATTTCAGATGAAAGTGGAGATTTTAAGCTTTAAGATGCTAGGTTATTTGTCTATTGTATTTGTGATTAAGTTATGCTAAATCATCGATAAATCTCGGTTTCGTTTTTTTGTGGGACGCACTGTGTATATTATAAAATAATATATATAACTTAATATAATAGAATATACACTAGTTTCTTCTTTTTCTACTACGCCTCTTATTTTTTTTCTCCCTCTTTTTCTCCTTTCCCCCGTCTTTTTTGGCCAGTAGATGGGGGGGGGGGCGTAGTTACGCCACTGCGCATCACAGATCACCATCGAGGTTTCTTTCTTTCTTTTTTTTGATATTTCATGTTTTTTTTTATTCTGTATTAAGACATAATACACTATTTCGAAAAGTTCATATTGCTTTCTGTAAAACAAGAAGACTAAGTTGGATTTTAAAAAGAATTACTTACTTTTTATGAATCAGACATAAACAGAAATAACGTCTCTCCAAAATACAATAGTCCAATATTGATGATATTGAATATTCTAGTCAGGTAATACAATGTCTCGTTCGGTTCTTAATTCGGCTGGATTGGCAACATAAACCAAGATAATATCAAAATATGCAACACTCAATTTTTGTAGCAGAGACAGCAATCAAGCCAGTATAACCGAGTCATGAACAGTTGTGCTTGACGCAGAACAACACACTAATTACCAAAGCAAGCATTTGCATAATACAGTTTGTATGATTTGCGCAATGTTCAAGTCAACGCCTTTATGTCAGGTGACTTTTTAAGATTACAACATATCACACCATATCATACCCCAGGTTTTTTCATACCCCATGAATATGATTTCACATGACTTACCAAAGAATTATTCGGACAGTTTAAGTATTAAATATTTCGATAGCTTGGGCCCCGTAACATGAAATTTAACAATTGATCTTGGGCCAACTTTTATGATAGATCATGGATATTAATCACTGCAGTCAATTTTAGAAATGAACTTCACAATCAATCGATAAACTTTGTGTTACTGTTACCCGGTGTTTGTATTCCATGAGCATGATGAATTAAAATTCTTTGAAACAGCTGGTACTTACAATGCTCTGGACCAAAGGGAAAGGTTCGTCTATACCTTTTTCACTTATTTTATATCCTGAACCTTACTACTAGTGTCAAAATATGTTAGATCACTTTCCATCTCGTTTTATGGTTATCATAACATGTGCCTATTACTATTGATTACACTGTTCCCACTCAAAGGCCAATATGTAATGCTCAAAACACACTTGTTAATGAAGAGACACTAGACATAGAGGTGTAAAGAACTTGGTTGCTTGGATGTGGACAGTAGAGTAACTACGTGCCCCCCCCCCTCCCATCGGCTGGCAAAAAAAAGGGAAGGTGAAAAAGAGGGATAAAGAAAGAAAAACGTTGTGGGGGATGAATTGTGTATTATATAATACTACTTATATTATATATTACATTATAATATATTACATAAATGTTTTTCATAAGTTTATGAAACATAATTTGATAGGGCCTATGTGTTCATTATTCTTGGTGCTCGCGTTGTCTGTTTAATTGCTACGGACCGTTGCATAAAACATTTTACCTGAGAAAACTCTGGTAAGAACTGAAAATTAGTTTAGTCTGACTTCTGCCATTGACTTTAACATAGGGCAAAAGGTTTTCTCAGGTAAAAAGTTTTATGCAACGGGCCCTAGTATACTAAAACATCCCTTTCCCAAGTCAATATACACCAAATAGGCCTATAGTTCCAGTTATTTTTGTCTTGGGTAGTGGCATAATACGATGCTTCTGTTTCATGATTATTTAAAGTGATTGCCCCCTTTTAAGGTTATACAGTATAAAACATTTACAGTCTGAATAAAATCAAAATTTTTCAACTCGCGCTTGGTGCTCGCATCATTTGTATAATGAAATTCATATGGTCTTAGTAAATTTCTACGAACAAGCATTAAATGCACCTCTTCAGGTTTAAATTTTCCAAATTTTTAGCTCGCGCTCACAATATTTGATTAGTAATATACGTATCATTTTCATGATTTCAATGTCTACAAAAAGTGTTTCATGTGTTTAAAATGTAATTCTAACAAAATAAGCAATCGCTTGGCGCTCAGAGATGGTTATGGTGAGATATGTCTGCTCTAAATATTTCTAAAACAAAGTCCTTATATTCTCCAAGTAATTAATCAATCCATTATATTCTTTGAATACCTCGTATAATTCTTTCATCCTATTTTCTGATGTTGCATTACATGTAAGTTGTCACAGATATCTCTAAATGCGGGTGTTTTTGTTTATCCTTGTGTTTTTTTTTTCAACGAAGTGCATGCACGGTATATATGGATGTGTTATACCATGTAGTTTGAATTTTAAGTTCTCAAAAAGAAATGACTAAAATGAGAAGTGTTCCAAAATAAATTTAGCCTACATTTTGATGCACTGAATTTGTGAAGAACACTTGTCATGTTTATCATCTTTTTTATTTAGATTATTCGTTGGGCATCACGTACCAAAGTAGAACTTGCGTGTTCGCTATCTCTATTTACGGCTGATAAAACCTCGATAATGCTTCGCACTTGGTATATTTCTTTAATTCTTCTGATTATGTTAGCCCCTAAGTGATAAAAATGTATCAAACTTCTTCCCTGTGTTTATCAGGAGGGTCTATCTTCGAGCCATAAGAGCAAATCTCACGATATTTGTGATTATGGTTTGCCTAATGTATCTGGGGGTACGTCATACAAATAGCAAGAAGATATGTAAATGATCTTTGGATCATAATAATGACAATGTCGTTTGCCTTACCTCGGATAATTTTTACGTTTATGTTTACTTTGTTTTAAATGATTGACGCTTTGAACAAAGTGATCTACACATGTCTATCGACCTTTCAAAATTACCCCCCCACACACTTATTATCTCAATTTATCTTATCTACTTCCCGCATGGATGTACTCTTAACAATTATCTAGTCCCTGTCTTCATGGAGCAAATGTCTCTTATTCACCACACTACCAGAATTTCATAAAAGCATAATTGTCGTTGTTAGGCTTGATGCTTTATCATTCATTTCCTATTAACGTTGCACAATTGCCTTTGAAATATAAATACAAATAAAGAAATCGTTCCGTCGTTTTATATGGAATCGGATCAATAACCCGATCAGTTGAAAAAAAGTGTAGAGCAATCGCCATAGTTTTTTTAAGACATACTGTATCGGAATTATGACACACTAACGGTTTTCTTTTGAGAGTAAAGATATTTTGTTTCAAAATGACAAGATTTTTCTTGTATGAGCTTTTTTCCACTTTGATAATCCTTTCTCTAACACGAAGTAAGCCTATTTGAATTTGACTTGATATGTAGGTGTTTTGCGAATGCATAACAAGAGCAGAAGTATTAATGGTAAATTGCCAATTCGTCCACTCATCACATGGTCTACTTTCATTTAGTGTTATTTCATTCGTCTAACAAACCTTTGGTTCAATAACCATTTGGTCCAATCATCACTTCGTCTAATTACCATTTCATTTATGACAATTTCGTCTCATTACTAGTTGGTCTAATATCCATTTCATTAGGTGATCTGTCGATCGACAGATCAACTATTAATTTCGTACGCAATTTCCGCCGGATGGATGGATGGGAGGTATTATTTATGTCACCTTTCGAATTTCATCAAAATGGCGTCGGAACTATAAAAAAAGAAAGAAAAAAAAAATCAATTTTGATTCTTATGACGTCATCATAGTTATGCAAATTTGACTCTAACTCCGTATATATTGGTCAATTTTCGCTCAGTTTTTATATGTTGCAGCGGAAGGCTGTGGAGCCGTGATATGTGCAAACGCCGGGATATGTGCAAACAACGATATATGTGCAAAATTTCGCCAGGATTTGTGCGAACAACGGAATTTGTGCAAACGCCACGCCGGGAAATGTGCAAACCTGTCAAAATTTATCAACGACATCTGGGCAAACACGACAACGGGATATGTGCAAATGAACAATTTTCACGGGAAAAGTGCAAACCTCCGGGATATGTGCAAATCACTGTTTTTATCCATATTAAGGATATTTCTCATGAAATGTTTCATAACATTACTGTTAAAATGAGAAACATGCCTGCATAGGGGAGAAGCTACAGCTAGTGTCATCGACAATGAAACGCTTTTCAGAGAGGCAGTGGGGGGGGGGGGGGGTTGGCAGGCTTAGTGGACATTTGCTCCGGCGACAATTGCTACGATGGAAAATCTAAACATTAAGCGAAACTAAATTCACCCTAATCGTAATCATGACAATATTCTGAACCAAAAACTCTATCACAATCCTAACACTAATCCTATGCCTTCTGAGATATTAATTGTCGCAGGAGTATATGTCGTGTCACCTTAAAGGGACATTTAGTACTGTTTCGAACACTGCATGGGGCAATTAATTAAAGGGGATGGGAGAGGCAAGCATGATTTCCACTGATACACACATTGAACTTGATCTGTTGATTTCATTTCCAGATTTCATCAGAAGTTGTCGAATTTCTTTAAAATTTAATTATAAACCCAAAATGTCTTGATTACTATGGCATTTGATATTAATTTCTATGAATCTATGAACATTCAAACAAGACATTGTTTCCTATCTCTTTTAACACAACCAAAGTGATGTACCGACGCCAGCTTGTGTAATATCAGCCACATGTGTAAAAACACTATACCCACTAACGTATATAAAACTATTTCGCACACAATCATGTCATACTAGCGCACTTTATCAACAAGAGGCATTACTTTTGAACTAACAAATGCGATGCACTTTACTCTCTAAATTCAATATTTTTAGGTTGCAATTCATACACCTCATCGATTTTACAACGAATGTTCCATATGATATGAATGCAGGGGCTGCGATCCCGGAGGGAGGGGGGGGGGGGGGGGGGTTCACAGTGCCCCCACTTTTTGAAGCACTAAACAGTTTTCCCTTTTAACCCAAGAACTTTGCCTCTTTCATCTTAGAAGGACCCGTTTTATGTATTAAAGTTTGCCCCTTTACCTTTTTTATAAATATAAGTGCCCATTCTCGTATGAGATAAGTTTCCATTCCTTAAAACCGCTCTTTTCATGCCCTATCATTGCCCGTTTTCCTTATTTCGCGTTCTTATCCCTTCTAAAAGTGCATATTTAAATAATTAAATCCTTTTAAAATGTTCCTCTCGCCCCTTTAACCCTATCTAGGCCGGGGGCCTCGGAAGCCCACCTCCCCTCTCAACGAGTCGCGCGATATTTCGTCGCGCAAAACGTTTTGACCGCGCTGCTCGCAGACTTTTTACTTTCAAGTCTTGCGCAACTTTTGAGATCAATTTTGCGTCACCCGGGTACGCGGTTTCGAAGTTACGCAATGTTAAGTATGTGTATGTCAGACCAAATATTGCTCAAAAACGTGATTTCGTGTACAAAGTCAATGTAAATTGTGTTTTCAACCAAAAATCATAAATGTATAATTATTTTTAGTTTTGCTGGCCTAAATGTATGTATTTTATGCTGTTTATGATCTTAGAAGAGTCCCCAACGAATTTCATCGAAAAAACAATGGAAAACAAAAGGTCAAAAAAACAAAGAAATACATAAGAAATTGAAAAAAAAAAACAATATAATACATAAGAAATTGATCTGATATCACAATTTTTTTCATGTACACTTGCTAAGAACATCACAAAGAGTTTCTATGCCAAAAATAGAACATTTGGAGCCTTATTTATGGAGTTAGAGGAAAAAGTATGATTTTGCATACTAATTACGCATAAATTAGCATAATTACGTAATAACGATTTGCATGAAATAAATTACTATACAATTTTGTAGATTATATCCCAGACAACATGCGTGCCAATTTTCGGTGCGATCTCGCGGTCGACGGCCGAGATCTCAGAAGGGGCCCTTTGATCAAGTGCCCCATATGAATATTCTGATAAATGCCCCTTCTCTTCTGGTTTGTTCAAATGTCCAATTTGCTAATATAAGGTATATGTATTTGCAATTAGCGTCCTTTCTTTTATGCAGGGGCATCTGAGCCGAGGGAGGGGGGGCACTTGCCCCCTTAAGAAATGGACCTCGTTCCATGGACCCCAAAAGTTTTCAAGACCAAGAAAAAGAAAAGAAGAAAGAGGAAAAAAAGTGGTGAAATATGATAGTGTTCTCTATGTCAAAATCTATCACAAATGTTTTTTTTTCATTAAAAGTTTCAAAATTTTGCCCCATACGCCATGTTTGCCCTCCTCAATCATTTTGCTCATTACCCTACTAGGGTACATATGCTATTTGTTTTTAAAAAAGTTTTTTATTTCAAGTGCCCTTTTCAAAAGAGGAAGTGCCCTTTTTCGCTGTGCCCTCTCCCTATCAATTTTGCTCTGCCGACCCATGCTGGTAGTCTCCTTTTCCAGACCCAATGCGACCTTACCCTACAAGATGAAGGTTATTAGTCTACTTTTTAATACTCAGTCTTGGCCATATATTCTTCCAAACAACAGGATTAATGCTATACCTGGGGCCCGTTGCATAAAACCTGAGAAAACACAGGTTGTTTTTACCGAAGTTTTTGCCCTGTGTTAAAGTCAATGGCAGAAATCAGATTTACCTTAGTTTTCAGTTTTTACCAGAGTTTTCTCAAGTAGAAAGTTTTATGCAACAGGCCCGTGGACTAGCTAAGCGTAGTCTTTACTCAAAACCCGGTGGTTAAAAAAGCATATGGATATAGAGTCATTATTTTCTCCAGACCCAGTCATTTTAAAAAAAATATCAAGAATCTTCGAAACTTCAATCACGTCATCTTCAATACTAAGTCCCTGTAATGTAGCACATGGGTATACAGCGTAATTATACAGTGGGTGTACAGTGTACAGTGTAGTTTTTTTTAATAAATGGGTATGGAGCAAAGGCTATGCTATAGGTACCCGTGCTTTGTTATAGACTATTAGTTTGGAAGATGATGGGGTATTATGATGAAGTATTTAAGTTTTTTTTAATCACTAGGTTATTGGAGTAAAGACTATACTCTATATCCATTTTTTCCCAGAGAGATGAGACGGTGGGGTCGTCAAATTGAAGATCTCCTAATTTTTTTTAATAACAGCGTCTGGGGTAAAGACTGTGCTCTTATATCCATGCTTTCTTACAGGGTCTTATTTTTTAAGATTATAACATATATTTTTAAAACAAGTCTGGAGTAAGGACTACATGTACGATATGTACCTTGCTTTATAACGGAGTCTTAGTATTGGGTCTTAATTCTGAAGGTTTTTTAATCAAAGGTCTGGACAAAAGACAACGCTTTATATCCATCTTTTTTCATAGGAATGAGACTGTGGGGTCTTGAAAATTTGTTTAAATAAACGGGTCTGGAGAATTGAGAATACGTTATATATATGTTCTTTATAACAGAGTCTTAGTAGTGGAAGTTGGCGGGGCTTAAATAGTTTTGAATTTGTTTAATCACCCGGTCTGGAGTAAAGACTACACAAACCCAGTAACCACAGACAGCTCAGTTGGTGGACTGTAGATGATTGACAACTGCTAACCTTATGTCGCTGGTTCGAATCCAGCTCGGTGGATGTGTTTTGTTTTGTGTGCAAATATTCACTACTGAATGACCCCCGCCGTATAAGCTAAAACAACAACAACAACAAATTATTCCATAGGAATTAGACGGTGAGGTATTAAATTTGATTTTTGTTGTTATTGATACAACAAGTTCTAGGGTAAATACTACATTCTATATTCATTTCTACAAGGTCTTAATTTGGTAGACGTTGAGGTGTTGCAGTTTTTTTTATAATTTTTGAATGGCTATGCTCCTTATGTATGCTTTAGTACAGGATCTTAGTTCTGAAGGATCTTCAAATTAATAAATTACCGGGTCTAGAGCATTTAAAGACTACACTCTACATCCATATTATTCCAAACGATAGTGGGTCTTCCATTTAAGGTTGGTCCCCCCCTGCCTCTCTGAAAAGCGCTTCATTGCCGATGTCACTGTAGCTTCTCCCTTATGCAGGCATGTTTCTCATTTAATTTTAACAGTAATTTTGTGAAACATTTCATGAGAAATAGCCTTTATATGGATAAATGCAGTGAATTGCACATATCCCGGAGGTTTGCACTTTTTTAGTGAAAATTGTTCATTTGCACATATCCCGTCGTCACGTTTGCACAGATGCCGTTGATAAATTTTGACAGATTTGCACATTTCCCGGCTTGGCGTTGGCACAAATTCCGTTGTTTGCACAAATCCCGGCGAAATTTTGCACACATTCAGTTGTTTGCACATATTACGGCGTTTGCACATATCACGGCTCCACAAAGAATCTTCGAAACTTCAATCCCGTCATTTTCAATACTAAGACCCTGTATAAATGTAGCACATGGGTATACAGCGTAATTATACAGTGGGTGTACAGTGTACAGTGTAGTTTTTTTTAATAAATGGGTATGGAGCAAAGGCTATGCTATAGGTACCCTAAACCAAAAACGAAAAGTTCTCTCCTTTTACCCCCGTCTTGATCGGCCATTTTTGTTATGAATTGTAACAAAATGGCCGATCGAGACGGGGGTAGAAGGAGAGAACTTTTCGTTTTTTGAGGTTCCAGTCTGTGCCAAGATGTCAGAAAAACTGCCACTCGTTAGACCATCATCCATATAATCGTGGTAAGTGCTTGATTTCTGTTTTAACTATTTATTCGGAAAATTATTTTGACCATACTTCACGCTTGTCAGGTGAGTATGCCAAATTGCACGTACGATCCTGGGCTCCCGACCGCTACGCGGCCGGGAGCCCCCCCCCCCCTGGGTTATAAGTACCCGTGCTTTGTTATAGATTATTAGTTTGGAAGATGATGGGGTATGATGATGAAGTATTTACGTTTTTTTAATCACCAGGTTTGGAGTAAAGACTATACTCTATATCCATTTTCCCCACAGAGATGAGACGGTGGGGTCGTCAAATTGAAGATCTCCTAATTTTTTTAATAACAGCGTCTGGGGTAAAGACTGTGCTCTTATATCCATGCTTTCTTACAGGGTCTTATTTTTGAAGATTACAACATAATTTTTTTAAACCGGTCTGGAGTAAAGACTACGATATGTACCCTTGCTTTATAACGGAGTCTTAGTCTTGGGTCTTAATTCTGAAGGTTTTTTAATCAAAGGTCTGGAGAAAAGACAACGCTTTATATCCATCTTTTTTCACAGGAATGAGACTGTGGGGTCTTGACAATTTGTTTGAATAAACGGGTCTGGAGAATTGAGAATACGTTATATACACGTTCTTTATAACAGAGTCTTAGTAGTGGAAGATGACGGGGTTTAAATAGTTTTGAATTTGTTTAATCACCCGGTCTGGAGTAAAGACTACACAAACCCAGTAACCACCGATAGCTCAGTTGGTAGAGCGGAGGACTGTAGATGATTGACAACCTGTTAACCTTATGTCGCTGGTTCGAATCCGGCTCGGTGGATGTGGTATTTTTTTTGGCGCATATATTCACTACTGAATGACCCCCGCCGTATAAGCTAAAACAACAACAACAACAAATTATTCCATAGGAATTAGACGGTGAGGTATTAAATTTTATTTTTTGTTGTTATTGATACAACAAGGTCTATGGTAAAGACTACACTCTATAATATTCATTTCTACAAGGTCTTAATTTGGTAGACGTTGAGGTGTTGCAGTTTTTAAAAAAATAATTTTTGAATGGCTATGCTCCTTATGTATGCTTTAGTACAGGATCTTCAAATTATAACATGACCGGGTCTGGAAGATTAAAAGACTACACTCTACATCCATGTTATTCCAAACGATAGTGGGTCTTCAATTTAAGGTTGGTGCCCCCCCCCCCCTGCCTCTCTGAAAAGCGTTTCATTGCCGATGTCACTGTAGCTTCTCCCTTATGCAGGCATGTTTCTCATTTTTTACAGTAATTTTATGAAACATTTCATGAGAAATAGCCTTTATATGGATAAATGCAGTGATTTGCACATATCCCGGAGGTTTGCACTTTTCCCGTGAAAATTGTTCATTTGCACATATCCCGTCGTCACGTTTGCACAGATGCCGTTGATAAATTTTGACAGATTTGCACATTTCCCGGCGTGGCGTTTGCACAAATTCCGTTGTTTGCACAAATCCCAGCGAAATTTTGCACATATACCGTTGTTTGCACATATCCCGGCGTTTGCACATATCACGGCTCCACCCCCCCCCCCCCATCTTAAATTGTTGACTATGCACCTGATTGAGTTTTTATATTGTATAAGGATAGGTGCCCCTGCATTGCATATTCAAATTACTGACCACATTTAATATTCAAGATTTATCCTCAATCTCAATCCATTGTTTCGTTCGTGCATTCTTTCCTATTCTCTCTTGACAAAAACGGTTTTATTTCTCGTCATATTTCTTTTGAATGAATTACCGTTTGGGGATCACTTTTTATTTCAAGTGATAAAGCTGAATTTAAACAAATATGGGGAAAGAATTGAGATATCACCTTGCCATGACCACCCCTCCTGCACACAACACAAACATACTCACCTACACCCATGTCCTCTCACCCAAACACACACTTTAAGAAAAAATTGCAATCGACTGCAAATTTCTGCTGATTATTTGTAATTGATATACATTATTGTCCATAAACATGTACCAAACCTCCTTTTAGTACTAGCTGTAACGAAGCAGACCAGCAATCAAGTGTGGATTTGCAATTACCAGAATTGTGACTGATTTTGTGACCTAAGTTTGACTTGCAATAATTGATTGCAACTTTCTCGCAACGCCCAATTAGATGACATTCACTCTCTCGCTAAGACCATCTTTATCTGTCTCTCGCTCACTCTCCGTATTTCCTGCCCCCCTCCCCCCTCAAATCACTGTGTCAAATGTATGAAATGAATAGAGAAAATCACACTTTACTCCAACTTTAGATAAATCAATTATATATCGGAATGTAAAACAAAGTTTTTACATTCTATTTTTACACAGATCTGTTATATACACATCGTGATCTGTATACAAAATATGGGACTCGATGAAGTTCACCTACTCACTGTTCATGTTCTATTCCGAAATAAAATATTACAGTTTAATAGCTCTATTAGAAATAAACTCCATAAAGACAGTATTTTCTACATGTGGAATCAAATTAAGTTTTCCATATTTATGATTACTAGAGGAACCGAAAATGTATGTATCAAATAAATTGTGAGAGTGTGTGACATATACTCATAATACACTCACAATACTGTAGTGTAGGAGCCGTGGTGTAGTCAGTGGCGTAACTACGGGGGGCATGGGGGGCACGTGCCCCCCCCCCCCCAATCGGCTGGCCAAAAAAAAAACGGGGAAAAGGAGAAAAAGAGGGAAAAGGGAAGAGAAACGTAGTGGGGAAAGAAGAAATTATTGTTCATTATAATGTTATATTATGTTATGTTATATGTTATGTCAAATAAGAAGCATTTTTTCATAGCTTTATAAAACATTATTTGCTTCATTGTGTCTTCATTGTTCATGTTGTTCCTGGTGTTTGCATAGACTGTTTAACTATATATATAATCCCGTTGTACTAAAACCTCCGTTTTCAAATCAATATACAACAAATATATTTCCTCGCAATTCGAGTTATTATTTTTTTATGTAGTGACATATTCTTCGTTTTCATGACTACTTAAAGTGCTTGCCCTATTTTAAGGTCTTGATATAAAACATTTCCTGTCCGTGCTAACGTTCGCATAAGTAGATTGGTGAGATTTCTGCTCTTCATTAACTTAAATCAGTCCTTAAAACGTCAATTTTTCGGATCTGAATATCAAAAATGTTCAGCTCGCGCTTCGCGCTCGCATCACTTGGTTAGTGAAATACGTAGGGTCTTAGTGAATTTCTACAAAGCCTTATAATGCCCCTCTTCAGGTCTGAATTTCCTACATAATTTTCAGCTCGCGCTTCGCGCTCGCAGTATTTGATTAGTGAGATGCATATGATAATCATGATTACAATTACTTCAAAAAGTACTTCATGTGTTTAGATGTAATTCTAACAAAATCAACAAGCGCTTGGGAATTGCATTAGATGACTATGGTGAGATAATTATGTATACCCTTAATGAATTCCTGAAAAACATAGTCCTTAAAATATCCATGTTTGGGGTCAATATATACAAAAAATTTAGCTCGCGCTTCGCGCTCGCATCATTTGGTTAGTGAAATATGCACGGTCTTAGGGAATTCCTACAAACACGCCTTAGAATACCTCTCTTCATGTCTGAATTTCCTAAATTTTCAGCAGTATTTGATTAGTAAGATGCGTTTGATAATCATGATTACAATGACTACCAAAGGTGCTTCATGACTGTGTTTAGATGTAATTCTGACAAAATCAGCAAAGGATGGCACTAGCATTAGATGACTATGGTGAGATATTTATACTCCTAATGGATTCTGAAATATAGTCCTTAAAATTTCCCTGTTTAGGGTCAATATATACAAAATTTTTAGCTCGCGCTTCGCGCTCGCATTGTTTGTTTAGCGAGACAGTTACGTATCATGATTAAAACAAAATTGCTTATTATGTCCCTTTTTAGCTCTGAATATCAAAAATTTTCAACTCGCGCTTCGCGCTCGCATTATTCAATCAGTGAGATACATATCCGTTTAATGGCACTGCATGTCCATAAAATATCTCTATTAGGTCAGTATACCTGACAACTGAGCGCGCTTCGCGCGCTCCCTAAGTGACTCAAAATTTTGCTGGTGCCCCCCCAATGCCGTGACCCACGGTACGCCACTGGGTGTAGTGGTTCTGACTGTCGCCTTGTAAACAGAGGGTCGTGTGTTCGTGTCGCACCATGGTCTGGCGTCCTAGGCGTTAATCCACACTTTACCACTATCGACCCAGGTGCTATATGGGTACCCTATATGTGAAAGTCATTATAGCTTGTCCAGTACTGTGTGCGCCTCACAGGCGACTGACCGGAATACTCCCAGTGAGTGGAGGATGTGCACACATTGTGTGCGGGAATGACTCCAATGCCGATGACCGGGGTAATAACACAGCTGTAAAGCGCTTAGACACGTCGTTCCGATGTATTAACTTGATTAAGCGCTATATAAAAGCGTATTATTTTATTTGAAATCGCCAAATATATACATTTGCATTATTGCACTTGCGTGAAAAGGAAAGAAAAGGAAAATTTCATAATTTTCTCATTGAATTCTGGGTGCCAGGTAAAATTGGCAGAGGTAAAAATGGCAGAGGTAAAAAAAGGCAATGGTAAAAATGGCAGAGGTAAAAATGGCAAAGGTAAAAATGGCAGAGGTAAAAATGGCAAAGGTAAAAATGGCAGAGGTAAAAATGGCAGAGGTAAAAATGGCAGAGGTAAAAATGGCAGAGGTAAAAATGGCAAAGGTAAAAATGGCAGAGGTAAAAAAGGCTGAGGCAAAAATGACAAAGCGATCATGGCATGCTACAAAGATCAGCAAGGAAAATATAGAGCCTTTCCAGTTATTATCAGTCAGAATTATTGACCTTGAATGGAATCCTATCGACGGAATGAGTATGATGAACTGATGAGATATTATTTGGATTTTAAAAAAAATCATTAAGGTCTACTCTTTATCGTTCACATGATTAAATTCAAACATTTTCATGCCAAAATGATTTCAATTAGTGAGTGAAATGATTTATTCTGGCCATTTCGTATAGTAGAACAGCACTTCATCACACATACCAAACGAATTGTAACGTAAACACCAATGTGCGCTACCATTAACACAGACGAGTTCGGGATTTCTTTGAACCACTTGCATAACTTTGATAACAGAAAAATAACAAAACGTTGTGTAATAAATGTTATTTTTCATATTTCAGCATCATAATGGATCCGAATGATATGATACGTATATAGTTTAATGTAAATGATATAGTGATAGCAACTAGTGCTCATTTTTTCAGAGTAATGCATAATTGCAGCTAGTCCAAGTGGATATCAGGTTCCAAGTAACTAGTTTCTATGGTAAAGGGTACCGCATGAATTTTGAAATGTGTAGCGAATCAGGGATTTAAATTCATAGGTGTTTCTTAGCTACCATTCTATCGACCTGTTGAAGGGGAAATTCACCCTGACAAATGGTTTACTGTAAAAATAGCACTATTGGTGAAGGTTTGCGGAAAAAACCCATCGAAGATTATAAGAAAGTTATTAGAAGTTTGAGTTTTTGATCTGTGACGTCATATACTACTAAATACCCCCTATTTTATGCACCAATATGTCTATTTTTCATTTTTTCATCAGTGGTTCATGATTGATTAAAAAAAAAATCTGCTCGCAGATGACGTCCCCATTAACATGTATAATTTTAGTAGCTTTATAAATTTTTGATGGATTCCCTAGAACCCTCACAAATATCATTTCAATAAACTTTATATCAGTGTCAATTTCCCTGTCATGAATTAAGTACAATATTTGGGATCCTAAGTGTTCTTCAAATTTGAATATTAGAAGAGCGATTTGACATGAGAAGGTCGTGCATGTAAGTCCAGGAAAAAATAAGAAATACCAACACAAGTGTTATCATTTTAACCTCTCCAATTTTTACCTCTGCCATTATTACTGCTGCTTTTATTCCTCTGCCATTTTTACCTTTGCCAATTTTATCCCTGTCATTTTTGTCTCTGCCATTTTTACCATTACCATTTTTACCTTTGCCATTTTTACCTCTGCCATTTTTACCTCTGCCATTTTTACCTCTGCCATTTTTACCTTTGCCATTTTTACCTCTGCCATTTTTACCTCTGCCATTTTTACCTCTGCCATTTTTACCTCTGCCATTTTTACCTTTGCCATTTTTACCTTTGCCATTTTTACCTCTGCCATTTTTACCTCTGCCATTTTTACACCGAGCCGAATTCTGATTTAGTTTCAGTGTTATTATGTGATTTATCTATATATCTTCTAATAATCTTTTTGCTGCGGTACCATAATGTGAAGTAAAGAAGAATACCGTAAATGTTTTTTTTTATAATGGCTAGAGTTTTTTCTAACAATTAGCTATTAAGAGGAAAATTAAACAGATTTTCATCTTTTCACAATCAATTTGGTTTACTTTGTGAACTTTCGCCTCCTCGTTTCTGCCACTGATCTCTCCCCTATCTGGATGGGAACAATAACGCTGATTGGCCTATTCCGTGTTGAAGCACCGGAAGTTGGTACCTCCGCACGCCGAGTTCCCCCAGAAAAGCCAAAATCGGAGAAGAGTCTGGTTTACGGCAATAGTGTCAATTCTTAATTATACTCACCAGATCAACTCTTATAACAACACTTTTCAATGTGAATTTATACCTGATACAAAGTTTAAGATGTCGTCCTGTGCCACGTATAATTGCACTAATCGTGACGACCGTGGAAACAGAGAAAAGGGGATTACTTTTCACAGATAAGTCAAGCTGGTGAACTGCATGGTTGTAGACTTTATGTAGTCCCATGTGCTCAAATACATGTGTGGTAATTCTAAATTACCAGAGCAAGTTTCCAAAACTTTAAAACTCCAGGGGGAGGGGGTTATCGATTGTTGTGATTTCTCTGGAAGCGTGATGAATTTAAACCATGATTCAAATAAATATTCAGTGTATTAATATTCACAAATGTTACCTAGTTTAATGAGTTTATCAGTCATGTTTGGACAGAAGAATATCACGAGACACGAAAATGACCGTGTAGCCTATATTCTGAAACAAGACTGAAAATCTGCCATTTCGGAGGAGTTAAAAAATGATTAATTATTTTATCTTTTATTTGTGAAAGGACAATAAAATTTACAAGCTAAATGTAAATGTACGGTAGGACTTTAGGGGGCTTATGTAACTTGTGGCATGTGAATTTGTGATATTTCTCTGTCAACAATAGATCGAATTATTTTTTCCAAGAACTCATTTTTTTAAAAAAGTACGTAAAAAAGACATTAAGCTACAGAGACTGATTTACAGACTTCAGAAATTTCACATAATCTATTTTGAGATGCCGAATGTCTTCAAAGAAAAAAATGTGTCGGTGGAGCAAAAAAAAAGGGGGGGGGGATTATCAACCAGAAATTTAGGGGGAGACGCAAGGAAAATAACCTGACAAGCAAAAAAAAAGTTATCAACCCAAAATTTTAGGGAGGGATGCAAAAACAAAAGAAATAATCTGACAAGCATCAAAAAATGTTATCAAACAGAATTTTAGGGCGGACCACAACGATTTTTTGGGGGTCCACCTGAATTTAGGGGGGATGCAGGAAAAAAAACTGACCGTAAGCAAAAAGAACAAAAAAAGTTGTCAACATAAATTTTTAGGGGTCTGTCCCCCACCTAAAATTTAGGGGGACAGGATCCCCCCCCCGCTTCCGCTGCCTATATGAACAAACTGGGTAGAGGATAATTGAAGAGGGCCGGTCGATCGATGTGACAGAAGGAGAGAGAGAGAGAGAACGGGTCAAATCCACCTCAGAAAAATGTTGATTTGAATCAATAGAGAAAAATCAGACAAGCACAATGCTGAAAATTTCATTAAAATCGGATGTAAAATAAGAAAGTTATGAAATTTCAAAGTTTTGCTTATTTAAAAAAAAAATAGTGATATAAAGGAGCCAGTTACATCCAAATGAGAGAGTCGAAGATGTTACTCACTCAATATTTCTTACGGTGTTTTATAATATTTAAATTTTTACGAATTTGACGATTAGGACCTCCTTGCCGGAAGCACAAAATGTTAAAATAATGGAATAGCAACCGAAATGTGCATATCACTGTTTTGTGAAATGAAACTTTAAAATGCCATAACTTTCATATTACAACCGATTTTGATGAAATTTTCAGTGTTTATGCTTGTTGAATTTTTCTCTTTTTATTCAAATCAAGTTTTTGTTGGGATGGACTTGTTCTTTAAAGGGCGAGTCCACCTCATGGAAACGATTATTTGAATAGAGAGAAAAAACACACAATAATGCTCAAAATTTATTCAAAATCAAAAGTAAAATATGAAAGTTATATTTTTAAAGTTTCACTTAAAGGTCAAGTCCACCTCAGAAAAATGTTGATTTGAATCAATAAAGAAATATCAGACAAGCACAATGTTGAAGATTTCATCAAAATCGGATGTAAAATAAGAAAGTTATGACATTTCAAAGTTTCGCTTATTTTTAACAAAATAGTTATATGAACGAGCCAGTTACATCCAAATGAGAGAGTCGATGATGTCACTCACTCACTATTTCTTTTGTTTTTTATTGTTTGAATTATACAATTTTTCAATTTTTACGATGTTGATGATTAGGACCTCCTTGCCTGAAAAACAAAATGTTAAAATAATGGAATTCCACGTGTTCAGGGAGGAATGAAACTTCATTTCACATGACAATGACGAGAAAATTAAAATATTTCATATTTCAAACAATAAAAAACAAAAGAAATAGTGAGTGAGTGACATCATCAACTCTCTCATTTGGATGTTACTGGCTCATTCATATAACTATTTTGTTAAAAATAAGCGAATTTTTGAAATGCCATAACTTTCTTATTTTATATCCGATTTTGATGAAATTTTCAGTGTTGTGCTTGTTGAATTTGTCTCTTTTTATTCAAATCAAGTTTTTGTTGGGGTGGACTTGTCCTTTAAGCGATGAAATTTTCGGTGTTACGCTTGTTTTTTTTTTTTTTTTTTTTTTGGGGGGGGGGTGGGGTGGACTTAAATTAAAGGGGATTTCAAGCCCAGTGTTATAAGCCTGCATAAGCTATAAAGTCCTCGCCATGTCGATCCTAAGATGTTATTTGGAAAAACCTCCAAAATACCCCTAGACAAGTCAAGGAATTCACTCCATTCTTCCTCAGTTAGGTGAGAAAAACACCAACCCCTTCAAAATTATGTTTCCGAAAAATATACTGGGAAAGTACCATGGTTTCAAGAAAATTGCGAATTCTGGCACCTTAAATATATGAAGTTTTGTATGAAAAGCAATGAGAGCTTCAGTGTGCAGACAGCTAGCGTTTCGCTCACAATGCACATGCGAATGGAGCGATCGCGATCTTTTGGGGGAACTGGTATGGCGGACAATAGAACTCGCGGGCTTCAAACAAAGGACCCTCCCCGCATATCCAGTTAGGGGAGAGATCAGTGGTTTCTGCATGCGTCTCTAGACTAGCGATTGCTCGTCGTAGATGGGGTAGTATCGGCAGCGCGATAACCCGTGATAATGCGTTGGGTCTCACCAATCAGATCAATCTATTTACATGTTTACGGATAATTAAGACTATCATTCGCAGAAAATGTATTCATTTTCTGAGGGGGTCCAAAATTTAAATGCAGAGCTTCAGAGTAGACTTTGCATTTTCTTTTTTATATATTGTTTTAAAATTCAAATGTGAAATGATAATTATAGTCTACATTATTTCACATTTCTTTCTTCCATCAAATTGTTTATAATCTATTCCATGTGTTTTGTTGTTTTTTTGTTGTAAATGAGAAATCAAGAATGGTTCAAACAAATTCCATGAAGGCGATCGATCTTGTCAGGATCACAGGGATGCATGTGTGTAAATAGGACTGAATGTTGTTTCACGAAGGGTGTCAACACCGTTATCTGTCAGCTCAGGCAACATCGGGACATCCTTGAATTTGTTTGGGTGAGCATCTTTGTATAGATTCCCGAGTTTATAATTTTGTCTAAAATAATAGTATATTTTATATATTGGTAGTTTTGTCAAGGATAAAAGAGCTCTTCCACCTAGATACTGTCGTAATTATAACTGATTTTTTTTTCTTTTTAGGTCAGGCATTGATCACCTGAGTTTCACTGACAATTCTGCCGTTCCTATCAATATAAAAATATTGAAAATTCATAATAGCCATGTAGCATACAAACATAGGAGAGTGCTAATGACTAATCATGCCTATTTTCAGTTTTGGTTTTTAACAAAAGTGTTTCTGAAATGGCTTGTTTTTACCTTTCTTTGGTTCGTTATAAAAAAATTTTTCCGCACCGCACCCCTCTCCTTCCAATGAGGTAAGCGAAGGGGGGGGGTGGAGGGGGTAACAAAAGCGTCGATCCTAGGGGGCAAAGGGAGGATCGCCCCACCCATTAAAATGTTGGGGGAGGGCAAACATGTCGTTTTGCCCCCCCCCCGTAATTCCGCATGTGCAAAATAAAATAAGATTGTAATGTTACACAGAAATATAAAGAAATTCAGCTCGCGCTTCGCGCTTGTAGCATGTAACTAGCAAATTCTCATACCTTCTATGATTAAATAGGTGAAAAGGATGTCCCCTTTTCAGTTCTAAAGCTCAAAAGAACTCCTGCTTCGATTTGCAAAAATGATTTGTTGGACATATGTTGGACAAACTGGGCGTTGTGGCGTGCGCCTGTAATCCAAGCTGTGGGGAAGTTACAAATTGATGCAGAGGTTTGAGGTTCGAGCCCTGGTCACGTCTTTCGGATGGTGACGTTAAAGGTCGGTCCCAGACGTAAATAATCATATCTGATTGATACACGTCTGACAAAACTCAAATGCACATATATCTTGTTCTTTATTAAAAACCTCCAGAAAACTAAAAAAATTCAGATCGAAATATCAAAATTTTAATTATTCTTTTAGATACCCATCTTAAACATTGGTATCAAAAATGCTTAGCATATAAAGCTTTCATGTCAGATAATAAGGAAATTTAAGCTCGCTATCAGCACTCGTTTTTCTGTGTAGTGAGATATGTATCATCCTCATGGGTAACTACAAACAGTCATAAACAGGTACATGTACCTTTTCATGATTTTAAAATCAGTATACTAACAATTTTCAGCTCGCACTTCGCGCTCTCATTATTTTTTTGGTGAGACGCCCTTGGGCAATGTTGGGGGTAATAAATTGTGTTTCGTCTGAAATCAGTTATTGTAAATAATGCACAATTAAGCATTTTATCCACTGTAACAAAATAAGTTCATGTACATTAGCTTATGTAAGTTTATGTACATTCACTACGTGGTTTATTCGTGTCAATGTCAAGCCTGATAGGCCAGGCTAGGGGCTGACAACTTACGATATCAGGTGATTCAAACATGTCAGAAGGAAACAGAGGTGAATCTTGGATAACTTACTGAATGCTTGAGAAATGTTTATGGGCCTGGCAATAATTATGACTGCATTAAAAGTCTCCATCTCCGAAGGCAAAATTATACAATCCCCAATCGTGGGATTCGGTCACCTTCCACTTCCAACCTCCCTCGCTCGCTCATTTTAAGTCACCTCCGGGGGGGGGGGCACTCAGTATATAATGCATAGTGGGTATGTGCCGCGGAGGGGACCCCCATTTTTACACCCAAATTTCCTTTCCAAGGCATAGCACTTTTGTCTTATTGAGAAAAAAAAGAAGGCCGCTCCAAGGCATAGCATTTTGTTCTTATCGAAAAAAGAGAAATCCGCTCCAAAGCTTCGCATATTTTTCGTTACGCCGTTCCGGTCGCATTGATCTGCTGCAATTTTGGTGAAAAGCGGCCGCCGAGCGCTGTCCGACCATCGTCTCTGCCCGAGCGCACCCGGCGGAGGCCGCGCTAGCTGCATCATGCACGCATACCCGTTCCATAGGGGTGCATACGCACGTACTCACACGCTGGCGATCCGTTCCAAGGACCCCCGTTTTCACAAAATTGTAGTTCCGAAGCCCGTTCCGAGGACCCTCCTTTTTACGATAAGCCTGCTCCAAGGCCCCCGTTTTTTGTCTCGCCCGCGGCACACCCCTACCCCTGTTTTGGTCGAGTGCCTCCCCCCCCCCGGGGGGTCACCTCCCCAATGTTCAGCTTTTGACGCCCTCGTCTCTTTTTAAAGCTTAGTAGAAACACCTCATACATTCTGTCAAAGCATACTTGGTCTCAAATTTTCTTGAATTTACCAGAATCGCCTCTGAACAGCAACGATTTTGTTTTCACATTTAACACTGATTAATCTCTCACTCTTGTAAATCGTTGTTTTAGGCTATGATTTGATTTTTTGACCTGTACTGTAAAGTCTGATAACTATGAAATCGATAATGAATGTGATAAACTGGTCGTGTTTTCATATGTAACATGTATAAGGAGATATATTGTAAAGAATAAGAAACCGATTCATAATTGATTTTACACAATTACTATTGTATGAAAGTATGAAATATCACTGTCGGAAGAAATGTAACAAATTAATCACTTTCACAACTAAATCATTGTAAATTGAAAGAGAAACGGAAATTATAGGATTGATAAATCACTTTTCTTAGTTTCATATCAAAACACTTATATTCTTGATCAACTTCGAGGTAGTTTATTCTCATTTGACATTTCTTTACATTCAAATCATATGAACCATCATTTCTTCTTCATTTCGAGTACACACATTTAGAATCATTGCGATTTTTTTATCAGTGCTGATAGTAATAATTTGCATTGTCCCAGTTAAATTTTGCAATATGCATCGGATATCTAAAGATTTTGTCACTATAGAAACACTTCTAGCTTTCTCTATTCTTCAGATTATCTTGCAAGTTTCAAACGGCGCTCATGATGTTGAGTTTGTTACCCAACCAGTTGATATCAGTGTTAAAGAGGATGGAACTGCGTCTTTCAACTGCACACTGTCATCAAACATCCACTTTTTGGACGCAAGTTCGCACTGGGAAAATATTCTCACTGAGCTTATCTATCATGATAACATGCACAATGTTTCAACGACTTTTCGCAGTGATACCAAGTCCATTTCTTCACACCTTACTATTCATCATGTTCGTAGAAATATTAGCAGATTGTACAGATGTTGGATCATCGTACAATTCGCAGATCATTCTCAAACCGTAGTTTCATCTGAATTTGCCAACCTAGAAGTATTATATTTTCTCAAGAACAATGAGCTAGTTTGCAGTGGACCTTCAGGTTCGACGCTTCAAGAGTATGACCAAGTGACCATCAAGTGTCATGGTGTCCAGACCAACCCCAGATCTAAACTTAAGTGGTTACAACCCCTTGCCATGTCTTCCCTCGTAATTGCTAAATCTGGATCAGTGTTAGTCCGAAACATCACTGTTACTTCATCTCTCCACAAAAAAATCGTGTATTGTTTTGCAGAAAACGAGGCCTATCCTGGGGAAAAAGTAAATTGTTCTCTTGGGCCATATTCTGTAATCCATTCTCCTGTCGTAAAAGTCATTCCGCGTCATATTGAGACGACATGGCCGTTAGTAACCGAAATTACCTTTCAATGTATTGCCAACGCATACCCTGAGGTTTACAGCTATAGCTGGATCTGCCATCCGAAAGAACTATTTTTCCAATGCACATCCAGTTCACCCAATTTTCTTGGATGATATTCGCTCAGAGGATACTCTAAATGTAATATGCGAGGCAACAAACTACTTTTCAACCTCACAGTCCAACTCCACTGTGAATGTGAGGTACTTGGTAGGTACAACGCTAGATATCTGCATATCAAATTCGACCTATTCGCCAGGGATAAAGGACAATGGCTCACCAACCCTTCTATACAATCATGGAAATGAAACATTCGATACATTTAAGTGCGTGGTTGAAATTGGCAGTATACCTAACGATGTTACATTTCAATGGTACCTGGATGGCCATCTCTTTGCGCAACACAGAGGAGATTACGATGTCATCAAATCATCTAATGGCTACAGTCATCTACCTGTTTACAATGTCATGACATTTGCAAAGCGGAGAATAATCGCTTGCAATATCAAGAACGTGAAATCACATATTTCATAATTTAACCAGTTAGCTGCATGCACAATCCTCGACAATCCAGTTGATAAGGGAGACCCAGGCATGCCAGGCACAATCAATGCTGATTCTCAGCAAGAAGAGCGCCATGAAGAGAGTGAATCTTTCTTTACCAATCTCAATGAAAATCCTGAACATTCTAATAAGAGCTTGGTAATTGTTTCCATTTCAGTTGGAATTGGTCTTTTGCTACTGGTTATCTTCATGATAGTGGCATATCGAAAAAAGGTCCGTGGAACCCTGAGAACCTTGGGATTGGGAACCTCTTCATCTGCAAAAGGCGTAACGCTAACGGATCCTGAAGTTATCAAGTCGAGTACGGGTGATACAATTGAATTCAACCAAGATGAGACCCCTTTCTACGAAGTTCCTAACGCCGATTTACACAGGCCTACATCAACCAAGAAAAAATCAAGTTTACAAGATATCAGACCAGGCGGAAGGCAAGCAAGCACTGAGCAATTTCTTGGAGCAGAAGAATGGGAACGAGGAGAACAGGGACATGATGGAAAATCGAGATGGGGAGGAGGAAAGGGACAACGAGAAGAAAGAGGAATCAGAGGATAGAGAGAAGGAAGAGGGGAGTCATCATCAGAGAGCACAGCCGAATCATACTCCAGTAACGGAAATCAAGATATATATTTTCTTTCTGATCACGTGATGATTTCCCAGGTGTTCACAACACTTTCAAAGATAATCGAGTAGAGTTCGCTTCATGCTATTGATAATCTACTTCAGTCCAACGCAATGATCAGATGATGGCAAAATAGCAAGTAGTTGCAGGCCATTTTGCATTTGACCCATGGAGTGAACATGTACCTACATGTATGTCTTATGTAGGATTGCTTATAAGTACTGTATGAGTAACCGAAAATAATGATATTGCACATGAAAAAAATCTTGTAAGGCTATGTCTTATTAATAATTTCATGTATATTACATAATTGTTATCTCAGCCGGGTTAATATCGGGAAGGGGAGTGGCACTTACCCCGTCTCTCCAAGATCTTTTTGTCAGGAAATCTTTGCGAAGGGTAGCTTCCGAAAGTTAATTTGTGACCTTTGGCTTCTCCCCCCCCCCCCCCGTAATTTTGGATTTCGCCCATGATTTCTTAAAAAAAGATATCGGACTGTAGCAAGCAGATCATTCTGATGAAGATGATGCTGCTGCTGATGGTGATGATGACAATAAAGAATAATTGTATAGCGACATTTATCGTAAAAAAAAAAATGCACCAAGTCAACAATATGTCGCACATATATTTGCCTTTTCACCTGCCATCTGGTTCGGCTTTCCTCTGTACCATTTAAACCTCCCCGTTCCTCTAAAAATCCATCTTCTGACGCAGCTAATGATTGTCTAATTGAAATTCCTATATGATGACTAATATCAATAACAACAATGCTAATAATATTTTCAGTAATATCATTAATGGTTATACTAATACTACTACTAATACTAATATTAATATGAATAATAATATTAAAAACAATTATGGTAATAATAATATTAAAAGTTATAATAATAATAATAATAATAATAATAATAATAGTAAGTTTATGAACAAAAAATTTTGAGGGGGAAATCGCAGATAAAGCAAAAGTTCTAAAAAAGATGCGAGTGAATAAATCGACCTTTGTGATACAGAAGCGAATTTTGTATAGAATGTCATTGACATAATACCAAGACAACATTAAACTCGTTCCATTTCTTTTTCTCGTTTTTTTATCTGTAGTAAGTTTTCACACTGTTGAATAATGATAAAAGTTAGTAATGAAATAAAGATGATGATTATAATGATAATTGTAATTATTATCACCATTATTGTTATTATCATTATTTTGTAGTAGTAGCAATACAAACCCACGTAACCCCATGCTTATTGTCTGATGATAATAATGATTTTCTTTAGCGAAAAATCATTTTTTTTTTCAAAAACTTAAAATTATTAAAACGTGAAAAAGTACCAAAATCTGTACATGAGACAATTTTAAAATCATAATTTCAAATCTTCATTCATATGCCTACTGAGTATGCACCTGCCGTTAAGCAGCAAACTAGAACAGAGTAAAGTTTAAATTGCTTTCCGACTTCTAGCAAGATGAATCCCTGCTGGAAAGAATAAAGTGTCACTCACTGTGAGTTTATTTCCCATTCGTCTAATGCCAATTGATCCAATTGCCAACTCGTCTTCTATCATTTGGTCTAACATCAGTTTGTCCACTCACCACATTGTCGACTTTCATTTAGTCTAATGCCATTCCGTCTAATAACCGGGTGGTCCAATAGCCATTTATTCCATATACCATTTGGTTTACATGTAATTGGACTAGATGTTGAATTATGCAAAATAAAAGAAAATTAAATGGATATTAGACTAAATGGTAATGAAACGAAATGGTGATTAGACGAAGCGATGATTGAACCAAATGTTTAATGGACCAACGTCCCGTATTCCCCGGGATTGTCCCGTATTTTGCTCCTTTGTCCCGGCGTCCCGACAAACCCTCCCATGCCACCCCGGGACGCCTAATTGTCCCTTATTTCAGAATATTTAAAAACAAGTGACAAATTTTCATTGAATTATAAATAACCAAAAGGTGACGAAGCAGAGACAACAATTAAATCGATAACTGTAAGCTTTTGCAAGTTCTGCGGTGATTTTCTTGCTTCTGTAACCCAATATATTGCAAACGAACTGACCTCCTGCCTATGTGTGTGTGTGACAGGCTACTAACTAGGCCTGTATGATCGGAGCAAATTCTCAATGGTGCAAACAATCTCACATGATAAACAGTTTTTTTACCAAAATAGTCACAAAGTCGGCAGGATTTTTTTTTATTATTATTATCAGATTAATGATTTGGAGATGTAATCGGTGCAAGAAGTTATTGACTTTTCATAGATCTAGTTTTTTCAGCTTTCGTTTAAATTCTTGGTGATGTGTACGTTGCCGCGATGTTTCATCTAATTTTTAAATGTGACAATGTGTTTCACTTTGAAATTTTATTCATTTTTAAAAAAAATTACTTTTTGAAACTTTTAAAATACATTAAGAAAAACACCAAATAACATTATGATTTTTATTATATGATTAAATCTTTGTTTACTTGAAGTTTGAACTTTTTTTGCTTTTTCTTTCTTTTCTACCCTATCCTTTCTGCATGCCCCTTTTCGTTCCATCTATCTTTATTTCATATCTTTCTTTCCTGAACATTTTTTTCTCTCTCTGTTCACTTTTCTTTCTTTAGTTCTTTCTCTTACTTTCCTTCTTTATCAAATTTCACTTTTTCATTTCCTTCATTCTTTCTTTCCTTAAAATTACCTTGACTTTTTTCTTCCTCTCCTTTTTCTTTTCGTTCTTCCTCTCCTCATTCTTCCCTCCCTGTCTTTTTTCCTTTCTTTATTTTATTTTTACTCGTAATTCTTTTCCATTTTTTCCATTTTTCTTTCTTTCCCTTCCTTCCTTCCTTCCTTCCTCCTTTTCTTCTTTCTTTCTTTCCTCCTCATTTTTTTTTACCTTTTCCCTTTAATTCTTTCCTTTATTTCGTCTTTCACACATTTATTCATCTTCCCTTCCTTTCCTTTTCTTTTTTTTTCTTTCTATATTCATTTCAAAGAATGACGGAAACCCTTTTTTCTCTTTTATTCTTTCTTTCATTCTTTCTTCTCTTCTAACTTTCTGTTATTTTTTTTCTTTCCTTCTCAATTCAATTTTTCTTTCTCTCCTTCATTCTTTCGTTCACCCTCCCAGAGCTACCAAGTCTCACGCATTGTGCGTGAGACTCACGCATTCAGGGTCCGTCTCACGATCTCACGCATGGCATCCATTTTTCTCACGCATCGGGACCCGACAGAAAAAAAAAGAGAAAAAGTAGCATTATTCGCCAGATTATACGACTGGCCGACCGCCTTAGCGTCTAGCCCGGCACGCGAGACGAATCAAAAGTGCAGTCAGCGCACGGTACGTGATACGATGAATAGCGTGCGTGCATCGCATGTTTTTGAACGTTTTGAAGCCCATATCTCATGCGTGCGCGCGTTGCGCGCGCACCTTTTCGCAACGTACGAGTGTAAGTACTGGCCGCGCGCGCACAGAGACATTGAGTCATAAAAATCTCACGCATTACATTTTTTTGAACTTGGCATCTCTGCCCTCCCTGTTTAAAAAACTGTTTAAATGCTCTGCTTAGATTTTTCACCCTTTGGACACCTCGACTGTATGACTTTTTCACAGCGAGTTCCTATGGTTGACTATGTGATTCAAATTCAACAGTGTGAAGATGATTTCATATTGTGTTCCACACTGTGAACACACAGTGGTATGCACTGTAGGGCACTTTATTCTTTTCGGTAGAATATGTCAGTTGAATTAACAAATGTATTTAGGAATAGTGATTAAAGACGAAAATTACGCATATTTTTTATCATCTTTATATAATTTTAATAAGCATTGCCAGGAAGAAACCTTTGTGAATTACATTTATATATTTAATGTAAAACGTACATTTTATTACTTACACGTTTGAGTGCATAATCATAAAATTCAATGTAAGAATAGATTAAAGATTCTAACTAAAACTAGAACATACAATTTGTTTTTAGCCTACACAAAGAATCAATTCATTAATTTTGACATATCTTCCTCAAGTCGTGCAAATAGTCACTCTTATTACAAACCGAATATTTCACAACTATACTTAGCAGAAAATGGTCGATGTACAAGACGATTTCATTGAAATGAAATACGCTCTGCTTACTTTCATTCTTAAAACTCCTTGAAAAAGTCGTATTTATTTATGTATAAACAACATATTATGTCGAATGATAATTCGTATAATACATTCTTAATTTTTTTTTTCGCGCAAAGTAAGGCTAATAAACCACTTTTTATATCTTGTACTCTACAATGAATGTAAGACGCGTTGTAGGAAAGAGCAATGACAATTGACAACCCAAGAATAGTGTGTTCCACTAAAAAGTGAGGCTTAGTTTCTAGACAACCGATACATAATTAAGTAAAAGAAGCTATGAGCTTCATTGGAAACAAGTGAACTATAATTCAAATGTTATATGTTAATGAATTAGTTAAACGCTGGGTTATTTCTTCCTACAAAAGCTTTACAAAAGTTTGACTACCAGCGTTTTGTCATGTTTGTAGGCATTATTTGGAAATTACATAAAAAAATAGACCAGCAATCATTATGTATATATACCGATTGTTATATACTGTACATATTCATTAACTGATTCTACTAAGCACAACCAGGAAGTGAAATAATAAGAGGAAGATACCTTTTCTTAATGGTACTAAGAAAATGACATATAAGAATTATAAAATGTATAGATACATGTACCGTATATATAAAAAGAAATATTTACCCTGACACAATTTTGTAAGCAAGAATATGACAATTTTATAACGTAAATGTATTATGATTACAAAATTAATGACAAAAAACCGTTTTATTATCATATCATTATATAATTATAATGAGAAAATTTACGAATGTCTACGTTAACAAATATACTCAATTTGTATGTAGGATTAGGGAAAAACGTAAATGCAAAGTGATGCCAATGAATGAACTTATCTTTACACATTACAATGCCACCTTTGCACATGCCTTGATTTGTTTTGTAACCATTAAGACCAATATTTAGTTATGGTTAATGCAACGAAACTGCATGTCACTATTATATCTCATTACTAAGTTATAATTATGCATGTGCTCTCAAACAGTTGCTGTGTGGAGAAAATTGATTAAGATGAGTTTTTGTAATGGGATAAATTGACCGAATTTCATGTGAGAATATATTTTGATCGAAACACGATGAAAATAAAATATCTGCCTTATTTCCGTTTATTTATATTAAACCCTTGTCAACCATGGACTAGGCTGACATGTCTTTTTTTGCCTGTAGCTTTCTAATATCCAATTTCTTCTAAATTTGTAAAGTACATGTTTTACAGAGTTGTTTTTTTTTATTAAAAGATAACGAAAAGGGCGCTCGATTAAAGTCTAATGGCTGGACATATCATACTTTAATTATAATGACTGAAGATAACCATCCAATGGTAACTACATTTTCTTTAATTCTCGACTGGTGCATGACACTCGATTTTATTTAACTTTTACTAAAACATTAGACAAAACTATCACACTGACTGTCACACATTTACTACAGAAACTTAAGAAGGTGTGTAAACAATGAAATATACAAATGGAAATATACTACTTCTGTGAAAAAAAAAATTAATGTACATAAGATTCATAACTAGTTGAGCTGTGCTTGTTAAAAACAAATTTATATTCTCTTTTCACTAAACGAAAACAAAACTAACATGTTTTTTAATGAAACCATTACTGAAATTTCAAATAGACATAAAAAAGTTTAATACTGTGTTAATGTTATATAGTTGTAAATTCAGAAGATTCCTTTTTTAAGCATAAATAAACCTAATGATATAATATTAAATATATTCCAGTTCAGATAAAAATGCGCTAGAATATGAATATTCATAGCCATATGAATACAAGGTTACGATTGGTATGCAGATCATTCTTTATTAAAAGAGGCATGATCGAAATGACTTTTCTTCTTTAATTTACTTTCTAAATGCAGTTACTTGCTAAAGACACCTCAAGAGTATACCATCATATATTTTTTTACAGCAGTAAAATCCCAAATTTAATCTTAAAAATAAAATAGAATAAATATGTAATAGCAAGTGTTCTATGTATTTCTTTATATTGTAGATAGATATCAAATTATTCCACACTATTCAGTGAAACCTGTCAGAAACAATCATGTTTCTTGTACAAAAATGTAACCAAATAACTATGACCAAAAAAATAATTATACATTATTAGCAAGCATATACTGGGTAAAGAATATGAAATATCACTTCATTTGTAAGAGTGTTTTGTGGGGTTTCTTAGAATGTAGTAAAACCAAGAAAAAATTAGCAGTATATACACAAACATAAACCTACCATGACTTAAAATTCAAATTAAAAAGATCAATCAAAAACATGATATAGCATTTTGAATTTTGTTTTTTTTTCTCATTCGAAGCTCTATCACTTATATCTATCTAAATATTGAACTCTATACAAAATTTTAATCTATTTTAATGTCTACTTTATTCATTTACATGTATGATTGTAGAGCTTGCAGGAGTATAATCACATTCTCGAAAAAGTTATGTATTCTGCTCATAAAATAGACATCTGTTATGTCATGTATCCCACTGTGATGCTTTTAAGTTTACTGTATAACTAACTAGCTAGCGATGAATAGACCGTCTTATTCTTGATCAAAGCTTAGGCCTTTAGTTCAGTTGATTTTGACATAACATTTACAAATTATATGTTTTCACAAGTAAGATCCTAAATAAATTGTAAGAATTGTAGAGTGCATGTTTTAAAGAACCGTTTTTAATTAAAATATACCAAAGAGCGCGCTCGATGCAAAATTGAGTTCTAATCGAGGGGCATGTCATATTCGAATTGTAATGGCTTAAAAAAACATCCAATGATCACTACCTTTTTTTGTAATTTTTGAATGGTGAATAACCTTCAAATATACTAATTGAAAGCATTGGACAAAACTATCACAATGACTGTCACGCACTAACTACAGAAACTTAAAAAGGTGTGTAAACAATGGAATATATAAATGGAAAAAAAAATTGTAAGTTTGTATGTATGTACGATTCATAACTACATGTAGTTGAACTGTGCTTGTTAAAAACATATTCATATTCTCTTTTCACCAAACAAAAACAAAACTAAAATAACTAAAATGGTTCTTTCATGACACCAAAAAATAAATAAATTGACATCAAATGTTACTATATTGTGTTAATGATATGTAGTTATACAAAAAACAGAAGGTTCTATTAAACCTAATGATAAAATAGTAAATATATACCAAATCAGATAAAAATGGAACTAGAATATGAACATTCGTAGCCATATAATATAATGTTACAAGTGAGATGCAGATCATTTCTTTTTTATAAAAAAAGATTAAAAAACACTAGGCATGAACGAAATTACTTTTCTTCTTAGACATTATAGAAAAGTTGGCTTAGAAAATGAATCATATGGCCAGAACCTGCCTAAGGCATGAATAAGGTTTAATTTACTTTGCAAATGCAGTTACTTGCTAACGAAAGCTCAAGAATATATTTCATCTTTCTATTCTACAGCAGGAAAATCCCAAATTTAATCTTTAAAAGAAAATAGAAGAAATATGTAATAGCAAGTGTTCAATGTATTTGTTTATAATGCAGATTGAGATAGATATCAAATTATTCCACACTATTCAGTGAAGCCTGCCATAGGTTCAGAAATAATCATTTTCCTGTAAGAAATAAAAGCAAAGAACTATAACAAAACAAGCTATACATTATTAGCATGCATAAACTGGTTAAAAAATTGAAACATCACTTCATTCCTACAAAATGTCTTTTTTTTATTTGCGAATGTAGTCAATCCAAAATAATTGAGCAGTATATACACAAATAAAAAAATCAGTTAAATGTAATAAAGCATTCTGATTTTTTTCTCATTAGAAGTTCTATCATTTATATTTATATGAATATTAAACTCCATACAAAATTTCAATTTATTTTTGTTTATATCTACATTATTTATTTACATGATTGCTTATACCTGCTTGCATGAGTATTATCACATTCTCGAAAAAAAGTTAGTTATTCTGCTCATAAAATATATATCTGTTAATTCATGTATATACAAATCTTTATTTTTAACTTGTGTCTGTAAAATGATAATACAACTAGTTACCATGGTTACTGGGATTTATGTATAGACTTTCCCTTTGTTAGCTTATAACACGATAAACATTACAATCATATATAACAAACTGGATTAAATATGCAATACCGTTCACAGGCGGGGTCGAATAAGGAGGGGGGGCCTGGATCGACAGCTCCTTATGATTATTCAAGTAGAGGAAGCAGAAAGAAATGAAGGGGAAGGAGGAAGAAAGGTAACGAAAGAAAAAAAAAAAATCCGACAATGAAGAGAAAAGCTTGATTTGTGTGCCTACATAATACCTCTATTCAAATGAGAAAAAAGTCACCATTGCGTCATATTGCCCTATCAAGTTTGTTTGCGTAAATGAAAAGTACTATACAGTGCGTATCAAAAAAAAGTTTACACTTTGAAAAAATCCTGTAAAATTATACATTTGTAATATCCTGAAGATTTTTTCACATTTTAACGTTGGTACAGATCCATTCAAGCAAATGACGATATAACTATCGAAAAATATTTCCGCTTGAGTGAGCACCACTTACTTTTGAAAAGTTAGTGAAAAATGATTTGCGCAGAACGTTGAAATAGCTATGCGAATAAAAGTAAACCTTTATCATGAAGAACACGTCACTTAGCAAGTAAAATTGATTTGAAGATATCTTTGACCTCTTTCAACTTGTTTCCTTGCCCAATACACTTCGAAGAGTGCATTGCACCCGCCCTACTCCCCCTCACACCAAGGCCATCAAGATGATATTTGATTTACACCGAGCTGTGATTTACATAAAATGAATTAGGCTTGATTTTCATTCTGTTAATCATGTTGAGCTTGGGAAAAGAGTGGAGAAACAAGTATTAAAGGAAATAATAAATGTCAACCCACTTTAATCAGAGATATGAGACAATGCATTTATAGCAAGTGTAGGGATGAAAGTTAATGTGAACCCAAATTGGCTTTCCATATGTCAATTAATATTGAACTAGTCATTAAGTAGAGATCTATAAGACACCCCTGGACTTTGTCTCACAAAGAGTTGCAATTGATAGAAAACCAGCAATGTCTGGTATGTATTGTATGAATAGAAAGCATATCATCAAAGTGTTCTCTTTATAATTATGATGAAAACTGACAAATTAATATTTTGAAGAAGACAAACTAAAAAAAAATCAAAAGCAGCATTAAGGCCTATGAGATGAAAATGAAGTTGGCCTTTCATGTATGGGATTGATTAGATTAAAATTTTTGCAATGTGTTATGTCTTGTGTAATAATATAGTAATTCCATCCATGTGTAGCAACAGTAGTAAAAAGTCCTAAATCCAAGACTTCACTGACATCTATTCTACTTATTAAAAATTCTTACACCTGAGACCAGGTTGACTACAAAGAAAACTTAAGCCTTGATCCACTTCTAGTTGAAGTGAAATGCAAAGAACCAGCCTCCACCTGAACCCACAGAAGCTGATTTAGAGTTGAGTAAGATATGGACGTTTTGTAATTCAAAATTGGTTCTAAACAATGCAGACACCTGGAAGCACTAAAAAGCTTTAAAAAAAAACGCGTAAGTCAGTCGAAATATTTTTGTCACTTTATATCCACTTGACGCTTTCCTATTCTGCTCTTCACAAATAATTAATCATTATAATTAATATTTTATCGTTCATATAATGCATAGACGTTTCACATGATGCAGAACAAAACTTTTACTTTTATTGGAAAAAAGTAAGAAAAAAGTTAAAAAACATGTTATACAGTGCGTATCAAAACTATTATATAATTCCAAAGTCTTTTTTCCAGACCCGGTTTTTTTAAAAAATATTATACAGTGCGTATCAAAAAAAAGTTTACACTTTGAAAAAGCCCTGGGAATTAAAAAATATACAACATGCGGGTAATTTTTTCACGTATAATGTTGGGTTTCGGTCTCATCTATCCAATAAAAGTAAAAGTTTTGTCAGAATGTTACACTTGAGTGAGCACTGTCCATTTCTGTAAAGCTCGCAGAAATCTGTTTGCGCAGAAATGCTCGTTTTCATGCTGTATCAAGGGGAAAGGGCGAAACCAAACTTACACTACGAAAGATTTATCATACATTTCCCTTGCACTTTTAGTCAATTGGAATAAAACGGATAAATTCAAGCATTTTGTGACAATTTTGCCACCCAAACTGAAATTTCAACCCTTAATAAGCACAACCTTTTCCCTATTTCTGCCAGCTGGATCTGAGGACATAACTGAATCTGAACAAAAGTTTATATCAGACATCTCCAGCATTTTATACTCAGTTTTTATCATTGAAAGTTGGTTTACATTTCATTCTTCATTTAATACCTGTTTCTCTACACTTTTCCCAAGCTTAGCAATGATTAACAAAATGAAAATCAAGCTTAAGCCATTCCATGCAAATCACTGCTCAATGTAAAGCAAATATCGTCACGATGGCCTCGGTGTGTGGGGAATGGGATGGGGCGAAATGCACTCTTCAAAGTGCTTTGGGGCAAGGAAACAAGTCAAACAATGTAGAAGATATCTTCAAATCAATTTTACTAGCTAAATTCCATGTGTTCTTCATGATTAAGGTCTACTTTTATTCGCATAACAATTTCAAATTTCTGCGCAAATCATTTTTCACTAACTTTTCAAAAGTAAGTGGTGCTCACTCAAGCGGAAATATTTTTCGACAGTTATATCGTCATTTGCTTTAATGGACCTGTACCAATGTTAAAATGTGGAACAATCTTCAGGATATTACAAATGTATAATTTTACAGGATTTTTGCAAAGTGTAAATTTTTTTTTTATACGCACTGTATAAGTCCAAAGTCTTTTTTCCAGAACCGGTTGTTAAAAAAATTATAATATAAGTCCAAAGTCTTTTTCCAGACCCGGTTATTTCAAAAATTATAATATAAGTCCAAACTAAGATACGATAATGATATTCCAGTGGAATAAAAATGAGAATCGAGCGTAGTCTTTTCTCCAGACCCAGTTAATTAAGACCGGTAGAATTAATGTCTTTGTTGTTGTTTCAACTTATATGGCTTATATTGTGAATATATGCGATAAGAGTAAATCGAGAATCAAGCGTAGTCTTTTCTCCAGACCTGGTTACTTAAAACTAATAACTAAAACCCTAATGTCTTCATATAGCACAAAAGTGCAGTCTTTTTTCCAGGGCCGGTTAATTAAAAAATTACAATATAAGTCTAAACTAAGATACGATAACGATATTCCAGTGGAATAAAAATGAGAATCGAGCTTAGTCTTTTCTCCAGACCCAGTTCTTTAAGACTGGTGGAATTACTGTCTTTGTTGTTGTTTCAACTTACATGGCTTATATTGTGGATATATTCGCTAAGAGTAAATTGAGAATCAAGCGTAGTCTTTTCTCCAGACCCGGTTACTTAAAACTAAAGACTTAACCCTATAGTAATGCGTTCATATAGCACAAAAGTGCAAATTCTTTTTTCCAGTCCCGGTTAATTCAAAACTTGAAATATAAGTCCAAAGTCTTTTGTCCAGACCCAGTTGTTAAACAAATTATACGATATGTCCAAAGTTTTTTTTCAGGCCAGGGTATTTCAAAAATTATAATATAAGTCCAAACTAAGATGCGATAATGATATTCCAGTGGAATAAAAATGAGAATCGAGCTTAGTCTTTCTCCAGACCCAGTTAATGAAGACTGGTGGAATTAATGTCTGTAGTTGTTTCAACTTATTTGTTGTATTATTGTAAATACATGCGCTAAAAGTAAATTGAGAATCAAGCGTATTCTTTTTTCCAGACCCGGTTAATTCAAAAATTGAAATATTAGTCCAAAGTCTTTTTTTCTAGACCCAGTTGTTATACAATATGTCCAAAGTCTTTTTTAAGACCCGGGTATTTCAAAAATTATAATATAAGTCCAAACTAAGATACGATAATAATATTCCAGTGGAATAAAAATGAGAATCGAGCTTAGTCCTTTTTCCAGACCCAGTTAATGAAGATTGGTGAAATTAATGTCTGTAGTTGTTTCAACTTATTTGGTATATTATTGTGAATATATGCGCTAAGAGTAAATTGAGAATCAAGCGTAATCTTGACCTGGTTACTTAAAACTAAAAAAAAACAACTATAGTAAGCGTTCATGTAGCGCAAAGACATTTCTCCGGGTCATTTAAAACATTCATCAAATCTTTTTAAAAAAGACCACACAATCTATTGATGTTGAATAACATGAAAATAAAGTGTAGACTTTCATCCAGACCAGATTATTTCAAAATAAGAAATGGTTGAAAAAAAAGATCCTCAACTCTTGGTAATGTTGAATTCCATGAAAATATAGCATAGTCTTTCCTCCAAACCTAGTTATTCAATATTATGAATTACATGTACATTTTCAAAACAGCATAAAGACCCCATAATCTTATTAATGCTGGATAACATGGACATATACATGTAGCGTAGTCTTTCAGCCCGACGCAGTTTTATTTTTCAAAATTACGCTTATAGTAATAATAAAAAAAACAAAATCTAAGACCAAACAATCCTTCAGCCTAAGAAATGTTTTAAAAAGGAGTTTAGAGCGTTGTCTTTAGTCCAGATTTAATCATTAAAACAAATACGCAAAAAAATCTTCTAACATAAGACCCTATCATATTCTTATTCTTGTGGAATAACGCGAGTTTCAAAACGTACTCTTTTCCCAAGACCCGGCTATTTAAAAAATGAATTTACAAAACTCCAAATCTAAGACCAATCTTCCAAAGTTACACCGAGTAAAGAAATATGTCTTTACCCCACACCCAATTTTTTTAATAATACTAAGACCCCAACAAAACATTGCAATAAGGCATGGGTAAATCAAACATCCTTCCTGCAGACTTGGTCATTATTTGAAAATAAAATGAAATAGTTTTTACAAATATTCTAAAACGAAGACCCAATAATCTGATTACTGTGGAATAACACGAAGATCAATTGTCGAAGATGGACTTTCCACCAGACACAATTATTTCAAGAATAAAAAATCAATAAACCCAACCCCCAACAACGAATCTAAGAACCAACAATCCTCCAAATTAAGACCATGCATGTAGAAAAGCACATGTTTAGAGCGTTGTCTTTATTCCAGACCCAGTCATTTAAAAATGATTTAAACAATTAAAAAAAACACATAAGACTTTGTCATATTCTTATTCTTGTGGAATAGGACGAGTATTATGCTTAGTCTTTCTTCAAGACCCGATTATTTAAAAGATAAACAAATATTGAAAAAAAATCACAGCTAAGACCAATCTTCAAAATTAAACCCAGTATAAATGCTTGGGCTTAGAGTAATATCTTTACCCCTCACCCAGTTCTCTTAAAAATACAAATTAAGCGAAACAATCTTAAAACTTAGACCCCAACATCTTCCAAACTATAAAACCCTCGTGATATCGCATACTTAATTTGACCAGACCAGCTTATTAAAAAAAAGAACAACAAAACAAACATTTAAAATTAAAACCCTCTTCCAGCCTAAGATCCTGTGATATATAATATATTTAAATATTCACTTTTTCTTCCAGGCAAAGAAATTTATAATTAATAAAAACCATCAAAACTTAGAGCCCGGGGAGCATTTCATGATAGGAGTTGTCTGACGTTTATTCCGACAAGTCCCATTTTATCCGACACTAACCATGGAAGCACTGCATCTTAGCCAATCAACATCAAGGTCGGACATAAATGTTGATGAAATACTCCCACAATAATCTTATTCATGTTGAACAGCCACGAGAAGAAGATTGAGTCTTAGCTATGAAGATTTCATTTATCTTATATTTGAAAATGACAAGGTCTGGAATAAAGAAAACTCTCTAAACTTTTATCTATTGAAGGTTATTAGTTTGAAGGATAGTTGGGTTTTAGATTCTGTGTTTGTTTTAAATAATTGTTGTTATTTTGAAATAATTGGATCTGGAGAAAGACTACACCATATGTCTATGCTATTCAATGTTGATAAGATTACAGGGTCTTTGTTTTGTTGTTGGTTGTTGTTGCTGTGTTTTTTATGATTTTTATAACTGGGTCTGGAGGAAAGACCACGCTAAATTTCCATGTTACTCATAAATAGGATCGTGGGTCTTTGTTTGCTTTTCTTTTTTTATTATTACTAATTTTTTTATTATTATTCATCATGTGTTATTTTAAAGATCTGGGTCTGGATGAAAGACTATGCTATATTTCCATGTTATTAAACATTAATAAGAGGGTTGGGTTACTTTTGCCTGATTCCACCAGTTTTAGATAACTGGGTCTGGAGAAAAGACTGCTCGATTCTCATTTTTATTCCACTAGAATATCATTATCGTATGTTAGTTTGGACCTATATTATAATTTTTGAAATAAACAGGTCTGGAAAAAAGACTTTGGACTTTTTTTTATTTTTTTAATTAACTGGGTATGGAAAAAAAAAACTTTGGACTAATATAATATTTTTTTAATTAACTGGGTCTGGAAAAAAAAGACTTTGGACTGATATTATAATTTTTGAATTAACTGGGTCTGAAAAAAAAGGCTTTGGACTGATATTATAATTTTTTAATCAACCGGGTCTGGAAAAAAAAAATTGGACTTATACAATAATTTTTTTTAACAACTGGGTCTGGAAAAAAGACTTTGAACTGATATTATAATTTTTGAATTAACTGGGTCTGGAAAAAAGACTTTGGACTCATATAACAATTAAAAAAAAAAGGGTCTGGAAAAAAAGACTTTGAACTTATATACTTGTTTTTGAAACAATCGGGTCTGGAAAAAAGACTTTGGACTTATCCCCAAGAAAGACTTGCACTTTTGGACTATATGAATGCATTCCTATAGGATTTTAGTTTAGAACGGATTCGTCAAAAATCCCTTCAAATTTATTACATTTGTGGGTAAAGTCATTATTACATTTGTGGGCGATCAAAATTTATTACATTTTTGGGTAAAGTGTTATTACATTTGTGGGCGTTATTACATTTGTGGGTAAAGTGTTATTACATTTTCGGCGTTATTACATTTGTGGGTGTAACACCCCCCCCCCAATAATTCTGCATGTTCAAAAAATAAAATAAGATTGTAATGTTACACAGAAATCAGCAAGCGAGATGGAGATACACAACTTGCTCCTTATCCTTATCGTGCTCAAAAAGTCCGCTTTTCACATTGGAATACAAAAAAAAAATTCAGCTCGCGCTTCGCGCTCGCATCATTTTGAAGCAAAACCCACACTTTTCATGATTAAATAGGTGAAAAGAATGTCCCGTTTTCAGTTCTAAACCTCGAAAGAACTCTCACTTCGGTGTGCAATAATCTTTTGTTGAATATATATCTTGTTCTTTATTAAAAACGTCCATTAAACTCACTTTTTCAGATCGAAATATCAAAATTTTCAGCTCGCTTCGCGCTCGCATTAATTTGCTGGTGAGATTTGGGTCTCTATCTCATGAATCATATATATATATATGTATATATATATATATGTGTGTGAGGGTGTGTGTGTGTGTGTGTGTGTGTGTGTGTGGGATTGTGTGATCGAGTGCCTTTGGACAGTTGATTCATGATTTTGCCCCCCCCCCCAATCTGAAAAAAATGGATCGACGCCCCTGGTTGTATCTGTTTAGTGTTCTGTGTATCAATCTGCCTAACACTTTTTTTAAAGACTTAATAGCATGTTTGGAGAAATTGGAAATGACAGAGTCAAGAGGCATTTTTTGTGCAATGACTATGAGGAAGGGGGATTGAGAATGATAAATCCTCTGGTATTTGCACAAGCTCAGAAAATGTATTGGGTTACTAGACTTTTGGATGATAATTGTAAGAGTGCTTGGAAAGTAATAGAACTGAATATTTTATCTGATTTTCATGAAGACAATTTAGCCCTTTTAGGGCAGATGCCCCAGACGTCGTTTTGTCTAAGTTAAAAAATTGTCAACTGATAGAATCTATCAAAGCTTGGTATTTGTATAGGCAAAATATGCTTAATGAATTTGGTTACAGCCAATATCATTTACAAGAATTTATTTGGTGGAATACATGTAGGAATGCTAGGTTAAAGCACAGGTCTTATTTTTATTATCCAATATGGTATTCCATCTCACAATTATAAGATGGTGTTGGTAATGCAAAATTATTTGAAGATTTGGTTATCGAATTTGACATTCCTATTAGGGACCGTAGAAAATATGATTCTCTCATGAATGGAATCTATCTTAGCTGGTTTGATGATGCTGTGCACACAGATGAAAATATATTTAGGAAGATTGTTAATAATTTATTGATTCAAAAGAAAAATCTAAACCTGCATATCATGTGTTACAAAAAAAGTATTGTACTTCCAATACTGAGAGGGAGAGTAAGTGGGAAGAGCTTTTTGGGCGCCAGCCTAAAGAGATAGACTGGTCCATAATCATGATAATACTCGGGGATAATTTTTTTTATTTTAAGATTTTTCGCAATGCTATTGGAGTTAATGCCTTTTTGTTTAGGATAAGGAAACGAGATTCCCCCGATTGTTATTTTTGCTCAGAAGAACCTGAAACGTTGGATCATTTATTTTGCAACTGTAATAAAGTAGTCCCTCTCTGGGAAAATTTGATGGATAAAATATATACTAATTCTGACATTTCCCGTGAATTAGTATTCTAAAAATTCAATTATTTGTTTGGTGTACATACGGGAAGTAAACATGACTCTTGTATTAATGTTCTATTTTTGTATTTGAAATTTTACATTTACTCTTGCAAATTTCAGGAGAAAGAACTGAGGTTTGAAGCTTTTATCTCAATGGTTAAATCAAAACATTTTTGGAAATGGACCATACAGTTTTAAGGAAATTTATCCTGTTTCAATTATTTTACTTATTTGATGTAATTTGTACTTGTTTTGCAGTAATGAGGGTCCTCTTTTATAACATAGGAAAGTATGAAGAAAGTTAAACTTTATACAAGATTTAACATTGGGAAGACGTGCGTGTGTGTGTGTGTGTGGGTCTGTGTATGTGTGAGTGGTATGTTGTGAGGATGGATGTTTGTGGCTGATTATTAAGTTAATTTTAGATAATTTAGCTTATTAATGTGTTTAAATAGCCTTGAACTTATTATCCGCCTATATTGTTTGTTACTGTTATTTTATGAAAACTAATAAGAACAGAAGGAAAAAAAAAAGAATGCGAATGGCATTTTCATTTATTTGAAAGCAGGATAAAAGCGCACTGCCGATTGAATGCCTTGCTCACGGGCATAGGTTCCGCGGCCGGGGATCGAACCCCGGATAGTAGAGTAAGGATTCCATGGCCGAGAGGTCTAAAGCTCCAGTCACATATACAGCCCGGACCACCCAGGACCATCCCGGATCTGATCCGGGGTGGTCCGGGGACAGATCCGTGTTGGCGCCTTGGGCATCCTTGGAGGTCCGGGGTGGTCCGTGTTGGTCCTTTAACGCCCGGGAGGCCAACACGGCAGTTTTTGACTGTCAAAAACATCCGGCGTCATGCGTGGACTGCCGGGTTGGCAAAGCCATCCGGGATGGTCCGTGTGGCTGTCGTGAAGGTCCGTGTAGCTGCCGTGTAGGTCCGTGTGGCTGCCTGGAGTATCCTTGGCAGTCCGTGTTCTTTTTTCCCATCAAATCATTACAACGCTATTTACTTTATGAACTTTTCACTAGTTGTTAAACAGTTGACACAAACATGCTTAATTTATTTAAATGGATGATTAAATGATTCAGGTTATTTTCTTACGCTTTGGAGATTGGCCCCAACCTAATATTTGTAAACTTAGTGCATGTATGAATATTTTTTTTCTCTTTTTTTCGAATATTTACCCCCAACTTTGCCTGTTATTATTATTTCACATTTCATTTTTTTTGAAATATTTTATATGTATATGTTATGTACCTGTTACATCGAAATTGTACATTATGTTTTATACTACTGCCCTGCATCGACAGTTATGCGTCATGATCTGGGCCTATCTTAATTGTTATTATGTTTTCTATAGACATGATAGACATGATAGACTTTGTAAATTTCTTTCCTTTATTGTGATTTCAATGAAGTGATATCAAATCAAATCGAAATTACATTTGTCGATTTAAAGATTTAAAGTACTTAACAACTACTATTAAAACAGTAAACTGTGTTGTATAAAAAACAGCGTTTTTACTGGTTAACGGAGTTTTGATATCTTTTATAAACACAACATGATAATGTTGCGACAAGGATGAGAAAAAAATGAACAAATAGATAAATAATTAATTAAATATCAGCTCATTGTTATGAACATATTTTCATTTGCCGTGCTGGTCAATATAGCTGCCGTGTTGGTCCTTGAGCTGACGTGTTGGTCCGTGTAGCTGACGTGTTGGTCCGTGTTGGTCCTTGGAGCTGACGTGTTGGTCCGTGTGTAGATCCGTGTGTAGCTGCCGTGTTGATGCGTGTTTAAGCCCCAGTCACATATAAACACGGATCCTCACGGATCAACACGGCAATACCGGCATGATCCGGGGAGGTCCGGGATAGTTTTGCCCCGGATGACTGTAAACACGGCATCAACACGGCAGCTTCACACGGATCTACACGGACCATGCCGGCAGAGCATGTCGTCAACACGGACCGACACGTCAGCAACACGGACCTACACGTCAGCTACACGGACCAACACGTCAGCAACACGTCAGCTACAAGGACCAACACGGACTAACACGTCAGCTACACGGACCAACCCGTCAGCTACACGGACCAACACGTCAGCAACACGGACCAACACGTCAGCTACAAGGACCAACACGTCAGCTACACGGACCAACACGTCAGCTCAAGGACCAACACGGCAGCTATATTGACCAGCACCGCAAATGAAAATCTGTTCATAACAATGAGCTGATATTTATTTAATTATTTATTTATTTATTTATTTATCTACTTGTTCATTTTTTTCTCATCCTTGTCGCAACATTATCATGTTGTGTTTAAAAAAGATATCAAAACTTCTTTAACCAGTAAAAACGCTGTTTTTTTATACAACACAGTTTACTGTTTTAACAGTAGTTGTTAAATCTTGAACGTAAAATGTAATTTCGATTTGATTTGATATCACTTCATTGAAATCACAATAAAGGAAAGAAATTTACAAAGTCTATAGAAAACATAATAACAATTAAGATAGGCACAGGTCATGACGCATAACTGTCGATGCAGGGCAGTAGTATAAAACTTAATGTACAATTTCGATGTAACAGGTACATAACATATACATATAAAATATAAAAAATGAAATGTGAAATATTAATAACAAAGTTGGGAGTAAATATTAGAAAAAAGAGAAAAAAATATTCATACATGCACTAAGTTTACAAATATTAGGTTGGGGCCAATCTCCAAAGCGTAAGAAAATATCCTGAATCATTTAATCATCCATTTAAATAAATTAAGCATGTTTGTGTCAACTGTTTAACAACTACTGAAAAGTTCATAAAGTAAATAGCGTTGTAATGATTTGATGGGGAAAAAAGAACACGGACTGCCAAGGATACTCCAGGCAGCCACACGGACCTACACGGCAGCTACACGGACCTACACGGCAGCTACACGGACCTACACGGCAGCCACACGGACCTACACGGACCATCCCGGATGGCTTTGCCAACCCGGCAGTCCACGGATGACGCCGGATGTTTTTGACAGTCAAAAACTGCCGTGTTGGCCTCCCGGACGTTCAAGGACCAACACGGACCACCCCGGACCTCCAAGGATGCCCAAGGCGCCAACACGGATCTCTCCCCGGACCACCCCGGATCAGATCCGGGATGGTCCGGGGTGGTCCGGGCTCTATATGTGACTGGGGCTTTACAGTCATCCGGGGCAAAACTATCCCGGACCTCCCCGGATCATGCCGGCATTGCCGTGTTGATCCGTGAGGATCCGTGTTTATATGTGACTGGGGCTTTATCAATATGCACTTCGATTTGTAATTTTCATTTGATGCATATTTGAGATAGAAATGAAACAAGATTATTGTATTAAGTTATGTAGGAGAATTATTGTAACAAACGTATGCACGATCAAGATAATTGAATTAGAAATAGGTCGAGGTATGAACTGATACATGATTCCCCAAAACATTTTTTCTGATCCCTTTTTCGCCACTATCGGGTGGGGCGGAATCTGTTTCCCGCGGAATCCGCCTTTATTGACTTGAAAGTATTTCAGCACTTTAATTGTAAGAATGAATATGATGCGTATCTCACTAATTTTTTTTATAGCTAGCTCCAAACGTTATGTGACCGGAAAATTGTTATCATTATTATTATCATGATTATTATTGTAATCGCGAATATGATAGTTTGTCGCTTCTCTGTTGATCAACTTTCTGTTGAGATAGGAATACTCTTACAACTCCATTTTATTGTTTCTGACCTGACACAAACACAGGGCTTCACAATCATATTTTCGACAACCCTATGATTTTTTTTCAAAAATCCAGCAGCATACTAAATCGGCCGCTCGCTCTTCTCTTTGATAGCTTCCTTTTCCGTCTGACAATAACGTGAAAACCGAAAGTGCACGAATGAAGCACCGATATGTTCACTTGTTGATAAAAATATTTCGATTCAATTTGATATTCAAATGTCCCTGTGGAATTGATATTGAAATACTTTAGACAAATTGTAAACTGCAGATGTTATATTGACTTACTTTTCACACTTTTCGTATAAACAAAACCTAAATGGGAAATATAAATAGAAGTGTTTCAAATTTTCATTCGTTACCAATTTATGCATTTGTCTATCCAAGTCAGATAAAATAACACGCACGCATTAACCACACACGCCCATACAAACCCACCTCCATCGGAAAACTTCATGCAGTTCTCTCAAAAACTTACACAACATAATTAATTTCATGAGGCTGGAAATACAGTGAGTATCAAAAAAGAAGTTTACACTTTGAAAAATCCCTGGGAATTATAAAAATGTACAACATGATGGTAATTATTTTCACATATAATCTTGGGTTTGGGTCTCATCGATCCAAAGAAAGTAGAAGTTTTTGACAGAATGTTACACTTGAGTGAGTACTGTCCATTTTCGTAAAGCTAGCAGAAATCTGTTTGCGCAGGAATGTTCGTTTTCACGCTGTGTCAAGAGGAAAGGGCGAAATCAAACTTACACTGCGGACAAATTTCTTATTCATTTTCCCTTGCAATTTTAGTCAATTGAAATTAAACGGATACATTCAAGCATTTTTTAACACTTTTGCCACCCAAATTGAAATTTTAACACTTAGTAAACAAAACCTTTATTCTTTTTGTGTCAGCAGGATCTGAGTACATAAATGAATCTGAACAAAAGTTTATATCAAACATCTCCAGCATCTTTTTTAATAAGTTTTTATAATTTAAAGTGGGTTTACGTTTCATTTTTATTCAATACTTGTTTCTCCACACTTTTCACAACTTGACAATGATTATCAAAATGAAAATAAATCCTAAACCATTTCATGTAAATCACAGCTCAGTGTAAAGCAAATATCGTCACGATGACCTCGGTGTGTGGGGAGTGACGTGGGGCGCAATGCACATTTTGAAGTATTTTGGGCAAGGAAACAAGTAAAAAGGTATAAGATATCTTCTAACCAATTTTACTAGCTACATTTCACGTGTTATTCATGGTTAAGGTCTAGTATTTGAAATCTTGAAATCGCCCTGTACAAAGAGTTAGTATGAAAATGAAACTCAGCAACATCTTTATCTATATTGACGTGCCTAGCCATCTTAATCTAAACTTCATTAAACAAATATGGTATCACTCTATGTTCAGGTGAAAATACATTATTGTAGGTAACTATACCAATATGACAGCATCCCTATTACTAATGCTTTCTCTTTTAGTAATATCAGAAAATGATTAATCACAAGTAGGCAAACTTCATTGAGCCCCATATTTTGTATAAAGATCATGATGTGTATATAAGTGATATATGTAAAAAAATAGAATGTCAAAACTATCTTGTTTTACATTCCGACATTGATCTTTCTAAAGTTGGAGTAAAGTGTGATTTTGCTCTATTTATTTTATACATCAACTTATTTGGATGCGACTTGTTCACTTTGAACATACTTTGAACGAAATAATTTTGAGTTTTACAACCATCATATCAGAAAGGAATGAGGTGATTATTTTTCGAGTAATAAATCAGAAGAGAAACTCGCACTTTGACTCTTTTATGAGTGTTGACACAGTGCTTTGAGGGGGGGGGGGGCAAGAAATACGGAGAGTGAGTGAGCGACAGATAAAGATGGTCTTAACGAGAGAATGAATGTTATCTAAAGGGGCGTTGCAATGTATGTTGACACTAGAGTAATCGCTTGCATTGACGCGCGCGTAATGCGGCTGTGATGGTCTCACGGGCCTAATTACTAGTGGTAGGCCATAGATATTCATTCGAACCAACCCATTGCTATTTTTTTTATTTTGCTGTTTGAGTTGATGAATCTGCTCCCCCCGACGGTGTCTTCAAACACGCCAATTTATTTTTAAAATGAGCCGGTCGAGGGACCCTTTTCTGGTCAGATATGGATTGCCAGATATAAATCCTATCCACTGGTAGTAAACATTCGACCCCCGAATTTCATCCTTATTTTTAATGAATTTTTTAAAGTGCCAATTTAACACATGAGTCTATGGGGAATGAATTAGGCCTGTGAGACCTATACCTTGACCATAGCCTATTACATGGGGAATTCCTTAGTGGATGAAATACCTGCCCAACTCTTCAGTAGCAGATTGTTTTTACTACTAGACATGTTTCAATCATCAAGAGGTCCAAAAACTGAACTTCATGGCTATACAAGGCTACATAGGGGGTACTACAGGTAACAAGTTGTTATTAGTAACTAACTCTGTGTTTGTGTACCTAGGCTAGGCTGTGTAGGCTGTGCGTGTGTTTGTCACTGGGGCAATTGCTTGCATGTTGTCGTGTACGTGTTTTCGTATACCGACGAGCGCGCTACTGTAAATCGTGTATTGCACCCATCACGAGATACACATTAGATAGGCCTTGAATCAATTGCGCTTGTAAAATTGGTTCATGGGGAAGGGAATGAGAAGAGAAAACTTTAGAATTTGGCTGAAGAGTGGTGGATTCAAGAGGGAGGGGGGGGGGGGGGGTAGAGAAAAGCATAGTTAGTATGTGGGGGGGGGGCTGGGAATGAGTTCTGCTGCTATCTTGTTCAACTTTTACTGACTTCTAGCCAGACTAGCCCCCATCCATTTAGAATACAAGCCATCTAACCCCCTGTCTCTTTCTCTTACACCCTGGCTTGGGCCCTTGTCATAGGAAGATGTGAATGTATAGTATGCTTGTATGTTGATTCTCATTTCTTTTTATTGTTATCTAATTAAACCCATGTGAATCTGGTATTTATATTGTGGACAGATCTTGAATCCAGATATGCACACTATTCATATCTACAATTTGCATTATAGGATTTGGGCCCTACATTGCATCCATTGTTGAGCTACATATAGGCATGTAGGATGTGTGTAAATCCATAGGGCACTAGACATTAGGAGTAACATCACAATTGGTCATTACATAACACATTTGTATATTTCATGCATTTCTTTGTGATAAAGTGAGTGTACAGATGTTAAAGAAAAGCCATGAAGGTAAATAAAAAAAAACCTTCATGTGCCATACAATACAGGTCTCACGGGCCTAATTACTAGTGGTAGGCCTTAGATATTCATTCGAGCCAACCCATTGCTATTTTTTTTTTGATATGGCTGATTGACAAAGTGTATGTATACATGTATCATGCCACGGGTGTCGCAAAAGCAAACTTTCTCACAAAATTATGATAATATATATATTTTCTTAAACTATAGGTGTTCCCGCTCAATTTCGCACTAAGTGCGTGCAAGAGTATAAATATTCCATTCAATTTCGCTAAAGAGCAACCAAGAATTCAATCTAGTCATTCAAAATCGCCATAGGGCCGCCAAAAATTCATAATGGGCATTCAGTTTGGCTATAGAGCAATCAAAAGTGTAAAAACATCAATCAGATTCGCCATAGCGCACTCAAGTTCACCGGAGGTCTGGTGACTAAAGACAGGGCGTTCGATTTCCATTCGGTATCCATGTTCATAACTAGTGCTTCACTTTAGCACTGTATTTACCTGACTTGTAATACATATTCAAAACTCCTTTCATTTCGCACCACACTTAGTCTAATTAGACCAAATGGTAAATGGACTAAATTGCTATTGGCCAACTGGTTATCAGACGGAATGAGATCAAACTACATGTAAATTAAAGTAGACCATGTGGTGAGAGGACGTATGATAGACCAAATAGACAGTTGGCAAATGGACAAATTGGCATTAGACGAATGAGAAATAAACTGTATATGGACTCTAATTATGGAGTAACAAACTCATCAATACATTCAGTGCATGCATTACACTGACTGCCCCTTATCATGGAGGTCAGGAGGTCATTTCATGGAAGCCACAGGGTCCTGGTTTTTGTAGCCTAGTCTTATAAACTGTAATACTTAGTTCACGGATGAAATCATCGGGTAAGCTAAGAGAAAAAACATTTCAATAGAACAAAATTTGAATATCAAATTATCATGGCGGTATATTTCTATTCTGAAGAACATCGGTCACATCGGTCACATCTGTGTATTTTCTTCGTCCTTGGGGGTGAACTTGTATTTGAGTGGAGGCAAAAGTTTGCTACAAGAGACTAGTCGTATCTGTAGGCCACTGGTCTGGTTTCCCCTGACCCTCCACTCCCCATTGACCACGATGGGGAAGGGGGTCAGCATCTCTTGATCGCCCCCTGAATCAGAGATGTTTACCAGCTGTTGTTTCCTTGCAACTGGTGTAGTCTACTTATTCAAACTTTGATACTTGGTTCATGGGTGGAATCATTTGGCGAGGGAGAAAGGCGCTGAACACATATTTCTTAAGTGCATGAACACGGAGCCTTATGATTACAGTGTAAAAAAAAACACAACTTTGCATCTTTCATCCTGTTTGAGGTGAAGTTGTTTTGGGTAAAAGTGCGTATTGTTTGGTGTGTGAGACTAGGGCACCTGAACCCCTACCATGTAACTTGTTTGATTGATGCCTAGCTTTTCTGGTACAGCAAAGTTTTGTACTGGACCTTGGTGGGGAGGGAAGATGAGTGGTTTGGCTCTGATTAGAAATTGGGAGACATGTGCCCTCTATGTTAGCTTTGAGGAAAGGGCACTTCCAAACAGCAAGGTCCAAACTGGACTAACATACACCACGTACCGATTTCCTGTAAGATTACGCAATCTGGTATCTGATGAGAAGTCCAACAGAAGAGATTGAGTTGGAATTGAAAAAAAAAGATGGGTGAGAAGGAAGAAGAAAATATTTTTAGTGAAGTAAGATGCGGCCCCCCACACACATACAAACACACACACACAAAGTCACTTCCCAACCACAGGGGTTAGACGTTACTATTCATTGCAAACCTCTTACACCCACCCAAGCACCTATACCAAGCAACTCTTACGCTCGCATGCCTTCTCTTTTTTCTCTCCAGAAGATATGAAGATATGTTTCCTTGGTATTTTGACTGCAACCCGTACCCTCAAAGTTGGTTTCACCAGCAATGATGATCAGGTTTCTGAGGTAACCAATAAACAAACTAGAATTTTAATTTGTCACGAGGACGAATTAGGCGATCCGTCTCTGATTCTCATGATCATGAAAACAATCAATTTAGATCAATATGATCAGCATGATGAAAACTAAACTGCCATTCTCAAAAGAATGTGTTGATAACTTTTGAAAAACAGGAAAAGAGAAAGTTATGTGACATATACACATATACATGTATTTTATATTTCAGTACGCAATATTTGAACTTTTATACTGAATAGGGGGTTGGTTATATGATTGAATGACAATATCCAAGCACCATTTACCGACTTTAGGCATGTAGACTAATCCAAGTAGAAATCCTCCAGTATATTCAAAATGTTCCAGTTATTGCACGATCCTAATACTTGACACAAAACCACACAGATGTTATAAGAAAACTGACTTGGCTAGCACAAACGTTCTTTTGGATCTTTCTCTTGGTAAATAACAAAGAAAAGGGGTAGTACAAAACTTGAATATGAGATGAGGTGGAAGATACAATGTAGGCTATGACATTTGCTCTAAATGAGATAGAATCCCACAAAAGTATTAACTTGACGACGTTCACATAACTCATGTTTACTAGAGATGAAAACTTTGATAAGTATGTCAGAAAGGAGAGTTGCAGTTTTCATTCGTCTTGCGATGATGTAAAAAAGCAAAGAGATAGGGCAGAGATAGAGAAAGAGGGGGAGAGAGAGAGAGCTCTGTACCAAGTCAGAGACTTCAGAGTGAGTCACAGGTCAAAGGTGTGTGTGCTGTGTAGGATCATTACTGACCACTTTTGACATGTATATTGCCAAGGACTCTACACATATCAAGAGGATCTCTAATCCAATTTTGCCAGTGAAATAAAAGGATTATCCAGGCATTGGATCGGAAGATGAATGCAACGTTTACGATAGCTTAGAATCTCAGAAACAACATACTCAAAGCTCAAATAAAACCGACCAGAAATAATGGAGATATGGCTCGCGAAATCGGTTTTGAGAAAAGGTCATTTCCCATAGAGATTCCACACAAAATGAGCGAAAATGACATGCCTCTATAACTTGCAGTTTTTCAGGATGATTAGTTCCTTTAAATGTAAATATAGCCATCACATTGGAAAGAGCATGTCCTAAGCTACAACATATAATAAACTGAGCGGAAATTGACCGATATTGACGGAGTTAGAGTCAAATTTGCTTCGTAGCTTTGCAGATGTATTTTTACGTTTCCCACATTTGGCCAACATGACAAACTGGTGTCTTTGTCATGAATGTGGATGGACTGTTTTAATTTTCAATTGAGGAGATTGGTTTAATAACTTATATTTTTTCGCATATGACACATCTCAGGAGGCTTTACGTTTATACGTGTATTATTATGTTTTAATTCTTGCATTATATTATTTTGGCTTTATTTGATGCCTCATTTTACATTTCGGTATACATCATTTGGAAGATGCTTTTCAGAAACAATTTATTAAACTCTACGGAAACTGCATTTACTCGCCTCTCGTGTATTTTGTCTGGGTTGAGATAATTGATGATGTAGATTTGGAGATTTTATGGTAACAAGAAAAGGTTAAGAAATAAATAATAAAGAAAAAAGAAAATTCGGACGAAATTAATTGTTGATCTGTCGATCGACAGATCACCTAATAAAGTCCCCCACAGCGTCCGATAAGGGAGTCTCTCATGGGTCTATATTCTGAAGCAGTTTTAATCCCAATTCGTTCGTGAGGAGAACAAAATCAGATGTCCAACGATGTGTTTTATTTGATTTTCTTCTATATGTAACCAAACCTAATAAGGGTGACTGGTCTTTTTGCACATTTCACACTCCCTAGTTGGTATTTGGCTTAAATTCACCACCCCTCTAGTTCTCTCCTCTATCGTTTCAGGTTGCCCAATTCACTGCCTCTGTCACGCGTTTCCAAATTTTGTGCAGTCTAATGCCTCATTCAACATCGTTATGTCTACGTCTTTTCCGCTTCTTTGTCTTGGTCCCTTTCGCAATCTACATTTGTATCTTCTTTTCAAAATTGTCCCCGCATAATCATTAACAGATAATCTACTTCAGACAACCGGGTTAACTATATAAGTTCAATGTTCAGTTTTGTCTTCAAATTTTATTATAAGAATGAATATAATTACAAGGATCATGGATATTGTGATTCATCTAGTAAACTTAAAAATATTAGCCAGTTATAAATTATATACTGGAATTTACTGAAATAATGTACCGGAATTTATAGAAATTTTCAATCTATTCCAGATCATGCTTTATAACTAACTAATATGACGAAAAGGTCTTATGACTAGATGCCGACTGATATTTGAATGGACATGATCAATATGTATATTAAAGGTTTCTTCCATTTTTTTTTGAAAAGGCAAGACGTAAACCCTAAAGAGATTACATTTATGATTTTTTTCTATCAAAGCCCAATAACACCACACCTTACCCTTCCAATGTAACAAATCTCAAATTGCAAACTGCTTTAATTGAGGATCATTCATCTGTTCATTGTCCAGTCAGCTTTACTTTCGATATTTTAAGGCTATTTACTAACATGACTGATCGTAATTCATAATGCATTGAAAGTCTTACAAACTATAACAGCTTCTAATAAATAGTTGTTGAAAGTATCAATCATTTAGAAAATAGAATCAAACCATGCATAGAAACGAATCATTATTCAATCATTTATAAGTCTACACGTATTAATTAGGAAATATCACGATATGAGCACTCACAAGGTTTATCATGTTGCAAATACTACATTTCGAGGTACTTAAAAGATATTTGTTTATTTTATTTTTCTATGAAGATAATTTGTTACCGCGTTATCTTGTGAAAATTGTTCTTAAAATGAGTCGACTTAACTTGTGTATACATATTTTTAAGTTACATGTTAGCGGTATGATTTAAAACAACCACTGATCATTATGTCTATAAATTGAAATGAATTCCATTTGACATAATGATTCTTATTGCGTCCATCTATACACATCTATACTCAGTCTCCTGAATTCTTGTTCATGTTTGACTATATTTAACTTACAAACGTCACTTAAAAGCATTCAACAATTTAACCAAGCTGAAATGAAAATACGATAAAGGTTTTCCCTTTTTTATTTATTGAATAAAGATTGCCAGAAGTAAGTAAATTGTTGTGTTTCAAACCATAATTCGTCCCCGAATAAAAAAAGCGATTAATTGATTACTTAAAGGACAAGTCCATCCCAACAAAAACTTGATTTGAATAAAAAGAGAAAAATTCAACAAGCGTAACACTGACAATTTCATCAAAATCGGATGTAAAATAAGAAAGTTATAACATTTTAAGTTTTCGCTTCATTACACAAAACAGTTATATGCACATCCCGATCGGTATGCAAATGAGGGAACTGATGATATCACTCACTCACTATTTATTTTGTATTTTATTATATGAAATATGAAATATTTTTATTTTCTCGTCATTGTCATGTGAAATGAAGTTTTATTACTCCCTCAACATGTGGAATTCCATTATTTCAACATTTTGTGGTTCAGGCAAGGAGTCCTATTCGTCAAATTCGTAAAAATTGAAATATTGTATAATTCAAACAACAAAAAACAGAAGAAATAGTGAGTGACATCATCGACTCTCTCAATTGGATGGAACTGGCTCGTTCATATAATATTTTGTTAAAAATAAGCGAAAATTTGGAATGTCATAACTCTCTTACTTTACATCCGATTTTGATGAAATTTTCGGCATTGTGCTCGTCTGATTTTTCTCTATTCATTCAAATCGACAGTTTCCTGAGGTGGATTTGACCTTTAAGCATTCATCGAGACGATTAAAACAAACATCGTCATGAGATGTGGTTCATGGGCCTTTACTTTATTGTGTCTCACACAATGCAACTTTGATCAAATTAATAGTTGAGCTGCATCCTTCCTTAGCCTCATCAGAAGTTTGTCTCCATGTCTGTTATGAAAAAAACTATTAAGAACTGGTAAACGAGGTATGATGTTAATAATGCGTGTTTTAGTATATATAGAAAGACATTTTACGCTGCCGGTATTGCAATAGGAAACAGCTATCACCACCATGTTTCATTTGGACTTTCAGGTCATCTCGTTATAGCTCATTGCACATTAAATATTTCAATTGGCTTCGAATAATGAACGAAATCAAGCAATTTCTCTAGCAAATGTTTACTATGGTAACACAAATTCGCATGTATTTGTTAAGAATCAGATAGAACTATTTGGTAAAGGAGTTTTCTTCAGAAATTTTTCGTATTTACTACGGAGCCGCTCTCTACAATGTACCAATTCCTTTGAAAATGCAAGACAATTATTTTTTGGAGAGCTGAGAGGCTTTTGTTAAATGTAGGTGAACCGGGAACATGGGGAAGCGAAATTATTTTTCCCCACCTCTGTTCCGGAAGCCAATATGAATATTCACGACTTACGTCTTCGGAATAAAAGTACGCTTGTGCATGGACTTTAATCTTTACAAAATTGTGGTCGTTCGCGTTGCCATGAATGAATCAGCACCTTCAAATTGCCTTTACCGTTATTGGCCTTAGGCTTAGATCTATATCTAGATCCAATTATTAAATACTTTTCAAATTGCAAGAAAGGACATAAAAAATGCTAGGCTATGCTATGGCTAGCCTATAGTCCAGTAGAATTTTTTCATACCTGGAAAAGTTGTTAAGTACAAGGTTTTTTGTTGATTTGTGTTCTAGATGGGTATTGGATTAAATTCAACTTGGTTGCCACCTTGGCGACATTTAGCATTGTTTTTATTAGCCTAATTATTTACGATGTGTGATATGCTACTTATCTTAAACCAGAAAAATTAAAAACATAAATAATATCATTTTTCTAAGAGGTCCTGTGAGGATGAATTTATGCATAAAAATATTTTAAATATTGAAGCTATACAATTATCATAATCAGCCTAATTAGCATAATGAGCTAATTAGCATAAGTTTAATATATACGTATTTGTGCATGTCTATCCAGAAAATGCCCAATACTTAGATAATGCATCCCTTTTATGGTTTTCTATAGCGAGGAATTCATTTATGACATAATTTTTCAATTCTAACCAATTTAATCGTTCTATTTAGCATTATTAACATTATGCACAAATTAATATATATGTGTGTAATCCATATACAAATATATATTTCTTTTTCATTTCTTAGCGAGAATGCCCGAAAACATTTTTTGGTTTTCTATGGCACGGAATTCATTTATGACATTATTTTCCCCTTTTGACCAATGTAATTGTCGTAATTAGCATAATGTTACCTGTATATGTGCAATATATACATATATATTTTCATACTATATTTAGAACAACTGAAAACATAAATAATACAGCTATCGTATGGTTTTCTGTGATGAAGAATTATTTTGTGACATTATTTTTCCCTTTTAAGCAATGATATTTGTGTAATTAGCGTAATTAGTGTACTGCGTTAATTAACACAAATGAGCAATATAATTACATAAAAATGTATATTTCTTTGTAATTTTGTATCGAGAATGCCCGAAAACATGAATGATACAGCTATCCTGTGATTTTCTATGGTGAGGAATTCATTTATTACATTATATTTTCCCTTTTTACCAATGTTATTGTCGTAATTAGTATAATTAGCATAATGCGCTAATTAACATATATGTGCAATAAGTATATTCCTTTGTCATTTTATATTGAGAATGCCCCAAACCATAAGGAATTCAGCTATCTTATGGTTTTCTATGATGAAGAATTCTTTTGTGACATTTTTTTATCTTTTAACCAATTATTTTGGTGTAATTACCTTAATTAGCATACTGCGCTAATTAACATATATGAGCAGTGTAAACACAGGTATATATAACTAAATATTTCTTTGTCATTTTATATCGAGAATGCCCCAAAACATGAATAATACAGCTATCCCATGGTTTTCTATGACGAGGAATTAATTTCTGACATAATTTTTTCCCTTTTTACCAATGTAATTGTCGTAATTAGTATAATTAACATAATGCGCTAATTAACATATATTTGCAATAAATAGATTTCTATGTCAAAGTTCTGTCTACATCGGCCGGAAAACATAAATAATATAGCTCTTCTAAGGTTTAATATGTTGATGAATTTATTTATGACAGTAATTTTCCATTTTAACCAATGTCAATGCCTTAATTAGAAAAAAAAATACTAGCCCAATGCACTAATTAATACTACGTGCAATATATCAAGTATATATTGCTAGTTAGTTAGTTTATATCAAGAGTGCCTGAAAACATGAAAAATATAGCTATCCTATGGTGAATGGTAATTCAAATATAGGTGCAATACATATATTTCGTTGTCACTGTAGTTAATCCCGACCTTTCGTTGGAAGAACGCGAACGCTTATTTACGATGGTAGTTGATTTTGGAAGAGAGCTTTGGATCCGTCGTCATGGTCGTAAAAACTCTGTCCTGCAATGCAAATTGTGTGACATGAGATTTTTTTTCTTTTCGCACTCTGGAACGGAAACATTCAATTTGCGTTTCGTGTGCAAAATTCTGGTTGCTACTATGGTACCAGCGATAAGTCCAATTTAGGACGACTTTCTAAAGCCACATTTGGTTCCTCCTAGAGCTCGAGAGGCCGCCCGGGGGCCCACTTCCATTGATTGGAGGATACCAGGCGCGACCACGCGTAAAAAGGGACATAGTGGGCAAGTGCGTTACGTATAGGCTTACTAAGTATGTAACGTTATAAGGGTGTCAAAAAAGATGTTTAAAATACTGAAAAAGGGATATATTTCCAATACTTGTAGGGTTTCACAAGCCAAATACTTGTTAAAAGATGCATTTTCATAATCCGGAAAAGACTTGCTTTCTTAGTTTATGGTACTTTCCGAAACCCCATGGTCGTACCTGGTTACCACTCATAAATGGAAGTGGTACCCCCGGAATTTGAATCTAATCCCCCATTTCTGGGGAAAGTAAAACATTATGCACATTACATCATGTGGTAGAGGCGCATCGTTTGTGTATAAGGAGTAAACAAATGAAACAGAAACCCGCATGTTCAAACGTATTGCATACGCTGTGTACATATCAACGCATGCGAAATGATTTCGGCTGGAGAGGTGATCTGATCCATGGAATGAATTGTAGGTCATCGACCAATGATCCACATTAAATGCAATATCGATTCGATGGACTGTAATGATATATATCTAAGCTTAAATTCAATAAGCTTTTCCTCACTCAATATGTACTCGATTTGTTTGAAAAACCACTTTCTTATCCATGTCATATTCTATTTTAGGTCCTGCATTTCGAATATCTCCAGCCATCATTCATAATACATGCATGTATGGTGCGGGTGTCGCGGGAAAGAATTTTGCACATGAAATGCAGATCTGTAGGGCCTGTAACCCCCCCCCCCCCCCTATAACACAAAACTTAGCAATCTTAAAAATCAATTGTATGATTAAGCGTCAACTTTTATGTTAGGAGACCCTAATATTAGCGTCCTTGAGGATTGCGAAAGGCGGCAATTGTCTCGCCTGCATAGCAGAGTGAGACTTTACGCGCCGCTTTTCCGACGGCGGGGTCGTCAGCATTGAAATCTTAATTTGTGCTATGTCATCATAACTTAGAAAGTATATGATCCTAGTTCATGAAACTGGGGCATAAATGTAATCAAGTATTACTGAACATCCTGTCTTACTTTCAGGTCACATGACTAAGGTCAAATGTCATTTAGGGCCAATGAACTAAGACCGTGTTGGGGAATCAATATCGAAATCTCAGTCAAGTTTAATTTTTTGAAATGTCGTCATATTAACTTAGAAAGTGCCTGGACCTTGTTCACGAAATTTAATTATAAGGGTAATCAAGTTATACTGAGCTTCAGGTCACATGACCAAGTCAAAGGTCACTTAGCGTCAATGATTTTTGGCCTTGTTTGGGGTATTTGTGGAATTATCATTACTTTAAAAGTTTATGGAACTACATGTAGTTCATGAAACTTGGACATGTGTGCAACCATGTAGGCCTATCACTGAATATCCTGTGCGCATGTCCGGTCACATGACCAAGATCAAAGGTAATGTAAGGTCAATGAACTTTGGCCATGTTATGGGAATTTTTTGACTTGGCATCACAACTTAGAAAGTTTATGGATCTAGTTCATGAAACATAAACATAAGGGTAATCAAGTATGAAGGATTTTTTGCACACGTGTTAGGTCACATGATCATGGTCAATTGTCATTTTTGATCAATGGACATCATATGAATATTTTCTTATGTGAATATTTCATGCAATAGCTGTTTTCAAAGTCAAAACTGCTGCTATATCAAATCGCGTAATGCAGGCGAGACTGCCAGAGGAGTGCCAGTTTAATTAGCCCATTATGCTAAATAAGCTAATTATAACATTAACATTGATAAAAGTGAAATATAATATTATAAATGAATTCCTCGTCATAGAAAACTACGAAATAGCTGTACTTTTATTCATGTTTTCGGGCATTGTTTTTTTATATAAAATGACAAAGGAATATATATTTGTATGTAATTACAATGTACATCGCTCATATATGTTAATTAGCACAGTATACTAATTGTTCTAATTACACAATAGCATTTGTTAAACGGAGAAAATAATGTCACAAAAGAATTCTTCATCATAGAAAAACATACGATACATGTATCTATATTGTTTGTTTTCAGGCTTTCTCAATATAAATTGACAAAGTTATATATATATATATTGCACATATGTTAATTAGCGCATTATAGGCGAGCGGCGAGAGGCAAAAATTTGGGACTTTAATCCCCCCGACTGGATCAAAGCAAAAACATGCATCATTTTTAAGGAAATTTTCTTAATTTTTCAGGAATGGGAATTAAAAGTGTCGCAGAGTGTAGCTTCACCATGGAAACCAGCCTTGAATAGGCCACGCCCATTTTTGTGATAAATGCAAAGCAGCAACTCATTATTTAGATTTGTTAATTGATTATACTAATTTCTATATAACTATAGAATTTTCAAGGATAAAATCACTACAGATTGAATGGTATGATAATGCCTAGCAACCAAATATATATTTCATACATATTTGATTTCAAAATCGTTGCCTAGCAACATTATTTTCCCTAGCAACCATATTCACTTTTCAATATTCTTTATTTTTTTACCACATTAATTCATTTTATAATTTTTTAAAGTTTTTAATTTGTAAAAACTAATGAAAAAGGTAAATTTTGATGAAAAAGTGATAAAAGAGGAAGACTAGGATGTATAATGCATATATGATCATGAAAAGTTACATTATTGCCATGTTTGATTAACCCCTGCATGTGACGGTTATCACTAAATATATATGTTTGTGTGTATTAACGACTATATGCATCATTGAATGGATATTGTAATATTGTTATAAATGAAATAGATACCCTACTGTGCCATGTTATCTGTTCTAATCTAAATATTTGAGTATTGGCAGAATAGTCTGTCATCTATGGAAACCATTTTATGTTGCCTATCAACAGTATTTTCCTCAAAATGCATCTTATACTATTGTAAGCATTTATTTTGGTGATGACAATTAATTTCAGCCATCTGGCCAGGAAGTCAGCATATTGAGAAAAGGTATGGCTGTATACAGAAAACTTTTCCTGGTATTGGGGGTGGCAAGAAAGTCTCCGAGAAACAAAGCGAGGAAGCAAAGCGAATGAGTTTGGCAATATTGATGCTTTTTCATAGTAAAGGGAAGGATATCATGCACACTTTTGGTGAATTTTGTGACAAGTTTCAATTAGATAACCTGTGTCAAGTTATCTGTTCTAATCTAAATAATTCAGTGTTCATACCATTACGTTGCCTAGCAACAGCATTTTACCTAGCAACCATCACTCTTTGCCGATATTTCAAGCTTGCAACCTTCCCAAATTCCCTTTTTTTTGGTCCTCAAAATGCATCCTATACTGTCGTTAGCATTGATTGTGGTGATGACAATTAATTTCAGCCATCTTGCCAGGCAGTCGGCATATTGAGAGAGGGCATGGATGTATACAGAAAACTTTTCCTTGGAGTGGCAAGCCGACTAAAGGTCTCTGATAAACAAAGCGAGGAAGCAAAGCGACCGAGTTTGGCAATGGACGCTTATTCATAGTAAATGGAAGGATATAATGCACACTTTTGGTGAATTTTGTGAAAATTTTCAGTTTAAAAATGTATCTTTTCACTGCGTACGGCCATGGTAGAGGAAATGGGTATCATTTAGTTTGTTATTTGGAACATTCTATTATACATTTTAGGAAAAGTAATATATGTCCAAGACCAACCAATAAGTCTTAAAATGTATCCAAGACCAGCCAATAAGTCTTCGAGTGCCTGCCATGGGAAAACGGAATTATTTATCTTGTGGAAAATATAATCCCTATACTGTAGTGATTGTGAACTCTAAAGCTAAGTACTTTTATTTATGAGGTTCCTACTAAAATATGTAAATCACAATGATCTATCAAAGTTTCTATCTGCAATTCTGGCAACTCTGTACATTGTGAACTCAAAAACTAATTACTTTATGAGGTTCCTACTAAAATATGTAAATCACAATGAACTATCAAAGTTTCTATCTGCAATTCTGGCAATTTTCCTGTGTTGTTGGAAGGTTTTTTTCTTTTTTGTTCTTATTATACCAGTGGATGGGCAATAGGGCAGTTAACACAGTAATATACTTGCAGACCTTCAAACAGGATTACTGGTTTATCTGCACAACTTGAAAAAAAACCTTTTCAATGATCACCTGCCATGATTTAAACACAGATCAAGAGATCCTCAGTATGTCGTATATACCAACTAGACAACAAAAATTACTCTAATCTGTGCCTGTTGCTCACTAGAACCGATTAGTCTCTGTACATTAGTGGGCATTACATTACTGATTCCAGCAGTTAATCAACAGTTAGTTAGCAGGTCAAATATCTCTTTAAGTAGAATTAATTAGGAGTAGGCCCTGTTAATGTCTCATCAAGATAAATGGGAAATTCCTAACCATTGAACTAATGAGTATTCCCATTTAAGTTCTCTCTATAAACCTCCAAGCCAATCTCTCTCCCTTCCTCGAGAAGCCACCTCCGATCGAGAAAATGTAATTATTGGGGATTTCAACAGTCACAGCATTATCTGGGGGTATGGAGAAACCAACGAGATGGAGAACTTGTGGATAACTGGTCAGATGCAAATCAGATTGCATCACCCAACAAAATGTGACAAGGTTGTGCTTAACCCTGATCTCCCGCACACTCAACATCAACCTATTGGGCTGAAGGTGAATGAAGCCATCACTCTACTCACAGTTCCCTTTCACAGATATTTCACCCTGAAGAAAGCAATCTGGGAGCAGTTTGTCATAGATCCGGATAACTATCCACAGGATCTTCCAGCACTCCCTACTCATTACGACACATTTGGAAAGCTATTGAAGAAATCATCACAAAAGAATATTCCACGAGGATGCTGTACAAACTATTCTCCGGGCTTGACGAATGATGAAGCTGCTGTACAGTATATATTTCAGGACCTTTGAGAATGAACCCTTTGGTGCCGATGCTTTTGAATGTGAGGGAAATTGACAACTGCCATTATAGATAATAAAAAATAAAGTGACAGTGATTTAATAAATCAATGGACATGACTCACAACAGCAGAAAAGCCGGGGAAAACGATTCGGATCCTTGAAAAACGATTCAAATTATATATACCGCTAGTGACCACCGACCAGGTGGCCCACTATCCTCTTGTGTACAGTCAAGGTAACCCTATTTATTGCCCACGAAGGGCCATCCTCCCTAAATAAAAGTGCAGTGACAGTCTCCAAACTAAGAGTCATTTAAATGCACAAGACCATTCAACCTGAACGTCTTGTCTGCTTGTGCTAGGCTATATAGGGAATAATTAAGAGCAACAAGGCACCTGGATTAAATGATGTCATCTGTGAGCAGATTACCCTTCTTGGACCAATGGCTGCTGACATGTTAAACTACTGTTTGCATGAAGAAAAAAAAACAATGGCAAGAGGAAATTTAGAATAGTTGCCAAAGTCGAGCCAGGCAAAGACCCAATCAGAGTTACAGAAAAATCTCTCTACTCTGTCACACATACAAGCCCTTTGAAAAGCTCCTGCTTTACCACATTGTTCCCTTTGTGACTGAGTTCTTTATTCCAGTAGGCAAGATTCAGGCCAGGAAAGTCCTTTACTTATCAAGTACTGAATCTGACTCGGTACATCAGATGGTTTGAGAAAGGTCTGAAAACTAGAGCAGCCTTTGTTAACTTAACTGCAGCTAATAAAAGTTAATCATGGGGTCGGCCTTCTTAAAAGGAAAGTCATTGTGATGACAAAGGAAGTCAAGTTGGCAAGGCTAATTCAAAAAATGCTGAAACCGGTTGTGAATCTCAGTGGTTCCAGCAGCAAATGGTGGAGGCAGAAAAATGTTCTTCCACAAAGAAATGTCCTTGCCCAACTCTTTAACTTCTACACAGACGACCAAGTAATACGTCTGTCTGCTACCATAAAGAGTACTATGATCTTTACCTATTGTGTGGCACAGTCCCCCGATATAGAGGTATCAGCATGGATGGAAAAAGAGCAAAAAAAAATGTCCTTCTTCCACTCTCTATGAACCTGACACAAAGAGACTGGAATCAAGACAATTTCCTTCACTTGACTGAATCCCTTGATAGCTATGCACACAGTCAAAGGATCGCCCTATGGACAAACCACCTCCAGTCTGTGACGCAAAAGCTTTCCATGTGACCTACGAATCACGCCCCAGGTTCAAATGACGATTGGCCATCCTGGCTATGTCTTACATATGGTCTGGAACAAAAAGGTGCAAAGTCCTTAATATGCAGTTCGGGGCTACAGCAGGGATGCAGACACTATCTACGACTGAGGAGAGGATCAGACAGTGCATCACCTTTTGGTCTGCCCCCCCCTCCTACCTGAGCCGTGCGCTGCCAAAGATCTGGAGTCACTCAACCCAAAAGCCAGATCTTGCTTGAACCCTCTACTACAAAGGACTTGTGTCGTTACCCGAGAAGATGGGCACAGAGCAAATATTGCCCTTTAAAATCATTCAGTATACTATGACCAAATGGGAGCTTAGGTGTGCAGGAGTTTGTCTCTCCAAAAGGTGGCTTTTTAAGGGGGGTATGTAGATATTGGGTAAGATTGTTAGCATCGAATATCTTTGCTCTTTCACTGACAAATTGTAAGTTTCACCTTAAAACACTAACATTCAGAATATATACACCGTTTTTAGCAAAGTTTTAGCCTCACCATGGACCTAGGTCCATGACCTAACCGACAACCCCATCAGGAACAAATTAAGCCCCTGTCCCCTCCCCATCCAACAACCCATGACCAAATAATCGTTTTCCCCCAAAATTTTAGATTACCATAAATAGGTGTCTTCTACCAGTCAGATAATTAATGACACACTTCTTATTAGCTCATTAAAAATGTCATGTCCTGATCATGGTACAAGATCTGCATGTAGCTTTCCTGTGAAACGAATCGAGTGCAGTGGCAAAGGCAGTGGCAGTTCAAAGCTCTGGTAGGAGGGGTATGCCAAAAAAGTGTTGTATCCTATGATCATCCTTACAGTTGCAGGAAGTTTCTTCATTCCCATTGTAGCCCCATAGGCGGTTCAAACAAGATCAGGTAGGCCATTCTTCACTTGGACCTGGAGAGTAAAGTCCATAGGTGACATTGTGCATCACAGACTGGAGATTGTAAGACCAGTGGGTGACGCTTTTATGCGAGCAGAGTCATCAAGGGATTCTATTGAGCAGAGAAAACTGTGTCTAGATTTGAGTCTCGTTGCAGGCTCATGATTGACATGATTGACGAGTGGAATACTATGTTCTTGATTGTTTTTTTTTTCTTTCATCTGTGCTGATGACTTCTCTTCTGACGTACGATGGGGGCAATAATACATAATAGGTAAAGATTACTCACTTCTTTTAGTCATAGGCATTCAGTGATGGCTCTGCAAGCTCCATTCAAGATTTGGGGTCAATATTTGGCACCAAGGGCTGCGTACTCAGCAGTGCAGAAGCATAAAGTCAGAGCTGTGGTACAGAGAGATTTGGCATCTATCAATCCCCATATGTTTCCCAGTTTCTTCAGAATGATATTCCTTTGCTCCAAATTTTGCATTTGTTTTGGCAGCCTGTTCATTGTATGCAAAAAGAACGGTCTACAATGACGCCAAGGTAGGTTGGCTTGTTACCACCTTACCCTCAGTTTTTGATCTGCTCTCTTTCTTAAGGTGGAATACACTAAGTTTGAGTCTTTCTGGATCGGGACAGAGATGATTTATAGCACAGTAAGGAGTTAGACTTGCCAGATCATTACTGAGTCCGTTTTGGCACACTGAGGAGTGATTATTACTTTAGAGATTATTGTTCAATTCAATGTTTTTCTACTCCATTCAAGTAGTGATACAAAATTATGGCTGTAATTTAAATGTTCCAGCCTTATTATTTGAACAAATCATCATTAAAAATGCAGATGCATTTGTATTATTAGTATCAGCATGTTTTACCAGTATGGGTATCATCCCAATTACATCAGTTTCAGATATTTTCTCAGAAATATTTCTTATACCATGGATGTGTTTGAAGATTTACATTGATCTAAATCTCCATGGAACGAACAGTAGCGTTAGTTTAAGCCCAACAATCATGACAATAGAGACATGTGTATCTGTTTTCTGAAGCTTTGTCCATATCAACCATGTCAACGTCCTTTACATATGTATGCATGTTGAGAGGAATCCTTGTCTTTTCTTTCAGACATCTTTTTTTAAACTGAGTATTTAAGGCATCAGTTTTTAACCATCGGAGTCACTGACACTATCGCTGTAGCAGAAAATACCCGAAGGACAACATCAAAGACTACATATAAAGCTGATATGCCTCCTCTCTATATTCTGGGACTTTTGTTGTATGCCCCCCCCCCCTGGTTGTCTCTATTCAGCAGATGTGTGCAAACCTCATGACATATTACATAATGACACTTAGACATAGAAAACATCTCCCACTTTAGTAAGCCTTTCTATCCTTAATGGTTTTCTTGTCCTTTTCTTGGCCTGATCAGGAATGATAGCTCAGTCGATAGAGCGGGGGTTTCGGATTCCGGTGACCTGGATTTGATTCTCACTTGGTGCATTAGTGCTCTTTTTTAAGGCGCATCCTCATATCCTCATTTACCAGGTCTTGGAGAGGACATTAAGCCGTCGGTCCTCTGGTCGTTTGCTTACAAGCATTCATGCTTTCTTAGCAATCGGGTAAAAAAAACACCATATTAAGGCTTAAGATCCCAAGTTTTCATACTTTCATCCTTCTGATTTCTTGACAGTTATCAGATTGAAAGTGACATAATAAATTCCCTGGGATTAAACTTCTGACACCTATTATTAGTATTAAAGTTTCAACAAAAACTTGTCGAACTCACAGCCTTGGCATCTTTTGGCTACAACCTCAACACAGACACAACCTTGGAAGATGGACATGTATGGGTGATTAGGTACTATTTGACAAGAGAGATCCATTTTTTAACCATTCCATATATTCACTCGAAGAAAGTGATCTACATGTAAATATGCAGCCAAAAGCCTTTGCCAATGACCTTATTGAGTACTAGTATAGGAGGGCCCTGAAATTGAAAAAAAATATCTGTACAAGCCTTATGTGAAGGCCCACTGTATGATCAAAGTTTTAATCAGGGACTGTGCCTAAATAGTAGTCTTGTCCATTTTATCATATCATCAATGCTATACCTACTGTAGCAAACTAAAAAAGAAAAAAAGATGCTCTGTATCCAGCAGCTATTTCAGTTTAAGTTTATGAATCATCCAAACCATATTATTCTATTTTTATCTGCAAAAACATTTAAAATTCTCTTTGAAGCTGCTCTTTTTAAACAATAAAGTTTAAATATCATGCTCATGTTTAGAATAGGTAGACAAGCAATATACATACAAGGATAGATAATTTTTTTTTAGAAATAAGAGAAATGAAGCGGTGTCCTTCAATTTACCATTGCCAGCATGCATGTAGGAATCTTATTGTACAAATGGTACTGTACACTTAAAAGTGGATTATTTTCCCCCAAATTGGTTAGGGGGAAACATATCGTTGCTAAGGTAAATAGTGTTGCTAGGCAATGAAATTGTGTCAGTACATAATGTTAAACTCTGGAATATTGTCTGCCTATCGATAACAAACTATGATATGTTAATTCTCTCAATATTTTTACTCTAAGGCACGACTTCGTCAACACATTTAGCCGAGATGAAGAGTGGTAGCATAGCCGTTGCTAGGGAATATTGTTTCTGGGCAACACATTTGACTCCATGGAAGCTATAAAATAGACAGTTTTTTGAATGATTACTGAAAACGAGTTTGTAGACATCTATAATGATAATTGTGTCAGTATTATTGCTCATGATGGACTATTTTCCACAGATTTGTCCAGGGAAAAGAGTGTTAATATAGTCGTTGCTATGGAAAATAGTCGTTGCTAGGCAACAAATTGGTATCCATGGATAATGTGAAATGGTCATTTTGTTGTTGTTCTATTGAAGACAAAATAATTGATCAGGAATTATTCACTCAATCAACTTTTTCACCACAAAATAGTATAAAGTATGTGACTTGTACGTACATGTATGTGTATCAATGTAGTCAAAATGAACAATAAAATGGCGATTTGTACGATGTGAAGGGGTGTGTCCGGTAGAGCATAGCAAATTAATTTGAGGTTCTCAATAGCTTAAATGGGGGTTTTCAGTTCTTTTTATTCTTTTTAAATAATAATTTATGTAATTCCATTGGTGTAACTTACTTAGTTTAATTCAACCTAGTTAAAAAGTTAAAAGTTAGGTTTGAAATGGAAAAATAAGTGGTTAGCTTAAGGAGCTAAATGGTTGCTAAGGAAAGTTATGTTGCTAGGCAACAATTTCTGAGAAAATGTTCATAAAATCCATGCTAAGTTGTTTTTCAGTAATTTTTCTTACAATATTTAGTAGATCTATCCTTTGAAAATAAGAAAAAATATCTGACAATCTAAATTAATGAGTAAAAATCAATATTTGTGATAAATATTCAATAAGCATCTAAAATGGGCGTGGCTTGTTCAAGGCTGGTTTCCATAGTGATGCTACACATTACGGCATTTTTAATGCCCAATTCCGGAAAATTCAGGAAATTTCCTGTAATTTGATATATGATTTTGCTTTGATCCAGCCGGGGGATTAAAGTCAAGAAATAAGGCACTTTTTGGCTTCTGGCCGCTCACCTATTAAGCTGATTACGAAAATTGCATTGGGAAAAAACTAAAAATAATGTCATGAATGAATTCCTCGTCATAGAAAATCATAAGATAGCTGTATTATTCGTGTTTTCGGGCATTCTTGATAGAAAATGACAAAGGAATATATATTCATATGTAAAATATTGCTCATAAGTTAATTAGCGCATTATGCTAATTACGCCAATTAAAACAATAACATTTGTTAATCGGGAAAAATTATTTCACAAAAGAATTCCTCATCACAGGGTACTATATGATAGCTGTTTTATTTATGTTTTAAGGCTGTTTTAGTACAAATAAATAACTAACTTACTAAATAAATATATATATATATATATATGTGTGTGTGTGTGTGTGTGTGTATCTATGTAATGCTTTACATGTACAACCGCTTTTTGGCAACTCTTTTATTTAAATATTGTAAAGAAATGGATGAAGAGAACAATGGTAGGCGTAGCTTAATTCAAGGTTCCCCAGAGCTATCTACCCTTTGGAAAAATTGGTGATGCCGAAAAAATGTCTCTGCCGGGAATCGAACCCGGGCCCCCAGCTTTGAACGCCGGTGCCTTAACCACTAGACCACAGAGACGGGTTAGTGGCTAGGGTGAGCCCGATCCGATTGACCGTCAGATAGACAGATTTTCGACACTATACCAATTATATTTTCCTTTGTCGGGTGAAGGTGAGTTTTGAACAATGACAAGCCGCCATGCCACAGCTGGATCAAAGCTATTGCTTTGATACAGTACACGTATGAGAGAAGAAATACAAATGTGTAAAGCTTTACATGTACAACAGCTTTTTGGCAACTCTTTTTTATTTAAATATTGTAAAGAAATGGATGAAGAAAACAATGGTAGGCGTAGCTTAAAGCTGGGGGCCCGGGTTCGATTCCCGGCAGAGACATTTTTTCGGCATCACCAATTTTTCCAAAGGGTAGATAGCTCTGGGGAACCTTGATTTAAGCTACGCCTACCATTGTTCTCTTCATCAATTTCTTTACAATATATATATATATATATATATATACATATATATTAATTAGTGCATTATGTTAATTATGCTACAGTGCCGGCCGCGGGAAACGTCACGCCCGAGCACGCAAACAGCCTAGGGGGCTTTCGCGTCTAACCGAGGGTATTCAAGGGGAGCAGTCTAGGGCGTTTAGACGGGCCCGCGGTTTCCCGCGTGCTATATAATATTGGCCGTGCCCGCACTTACCATCGGAAATCCTAGGGTAAGTACATTGCTCTATGTTTACATGTACATGTACTTTGATTATCTTGTGATAGACCGCCTCCTTTTTGTGCCACGATCTTTCTTTGATTTCTTTAAATAATAATAATACTATAGGATATTTATATTGCGCATTAAAGGGGGTTGTCGATTACGATCCGACGTTGGTGTGTTCTTTCGACATCACATCATGCACGGAAGGCAAGAGCCCCACTTATTGTCATTTTATCTCATTTCGGTATTGATATTTTATAAACCTTTATCATAATAAGCGGGGTATATAGGGGCCGGGGGAGAGCAAAAAAAACCCCTCTCATATCGGGGAAAATTGTTCTTTCTCACATCATAAAAAGTAGACGCGCAAAAAGCGAACCCCAGCAAAACTGGTTGTGCTCATCGATTTTTTGGTTCTTTTGTTATTGTGAAGTCTGGGAGAGTCTTGACAGGATGTTCTTAGAAATGGGGGTATTAATTATCTGATGCGTCAACAACAATGAATAAGGATATTCTTTTCAATTCGGTTCAAATCGGGTCTTTAAAACCCCCACCCTGTAAAAAGTATAAATTTACCCCAATGTTGCAGATTTAACAAGTTTGTCTTTTTGCTAAAACATCTGATTACATTATCTGCTCTCGATTGCGGTGTTAGTTACATCGGTAGATATTCGGATTGGGAAGATAATAATAATTAACATAATCAAAGTAAATATTACTTGTCCAACGCATTTATTACGCGCAATTTTATAAAAAAGTTATAGTTGGGTTTAAAACGAATATTAATATCCTTGATACACTTATATGATGATCGTCGAAGTAAAGATTAACCTATCATTTTTACGAACTGCGGTTTTATATTGATAGATTAGTTGGATATCATTTAGGGTCTAGACATTGTTTCAATTATTTCATTTCAGTAAAACAATATTTTCCTTCGAATATATTTTGTTATATGAATTGGAAATGATAAAACGAAATCACAAAACCAAACCACAGCTTGGTACAATACATAATTCAGTGTTATATGGAAGATAAAAATAATAATACATGAGATTTGTAAATCGCACTTTCCATCTTGATTAGATGCTCAATGTGCCCCAGAGCAGAACAACAAAACTATTTGCATATATGTAACTATTAAAAACTTTCCTAACGCATTTAGCTTAAATGCTTAAACCCAAGCAAAAGTATGTTTTTGAAAGCTACTATGACGTGTTGTATGGAATGGGTACTTAACGAGTTAATTATCACTTGCCAACAAAGCAAGAAAAGAGCTATACAAACCCTTCTTTTCTTTTATTAAGAATTTTGGCGGGTGCTCACGCAAACGTTAACTATCAAACCTAACTTCTTTTCGGGGAACAAAGGAGTTAGTCGAGCCAAGTTGAAGAATAAAAGCCCGTCCGGGTTCACCTCTATACAATATAGTCGAAAATCCCTTTAATCATCACGCTCGATATCCCCCGCTATATTTTCTCTTTCTCTCCCTTTCCCCTCCTTTTTACCCCCCCCCCCCCATTTATTCACTCTTTTCCTTCTTGCTCCCCTTCATATTTTTCTCTTTTTCCCTCCTTCTGCTGTCCCTCTATATATTTTTTTCCCTTTCCTTCTTTTTTCCCTTTCCTTTATCCCTTCTGTTCCCTTTTCCCCCTTCCTTTTCTGTGCCCCCTTTCACTCCTTGATTTGTTTCTCCCCTTTATTTTCTATTGCTTTCCCTTCCCCTTCTTTTGTAATACCCCCTCCGTTATATTGCGAAACAACAGTTTCTTGTATTCTATAGAAATGTATAAGTAGCTTAATTTAACATAGCATTATATGTTGGGAAGAGAGAAAGAGTAGTTTTAGAGAGGGATTGAGAAAGAACTAAACGATAAATGAAAATAAATTTGATGATGAGAGGTGCATATGAAAATGATGTCCACAGATAAACATCGGGAAAAGATGAGAGCTAGTGGTTGAGATAGATAAAGGTAAATCAGGAAGGGGATAAAAAATGATGAAAATTAGAGAGGGGTTCCAGTATTTTGATAAGAATAGTCGTATCCTTTTCTTTCCTTTTCCTTGTTTCTTTTCTTGGTCCCTTAATTTCCCTCTCTCTTTCTCGCCTTCAGTAACTTTTATCCCCGCTATTTCATCTTTCTCAATTTTCCCTTCCTTTTTAATTTCTCACCCCTTATTCCTTCTCTTTATCCTTCTTTCTTTTATTTGCCTTCCACCTTCCCTCTTTTCTTTCTATCTCACCTTCGCTTTTTTCATCACCTCTGTTTTCTTTCTCTCTAGGTTCTTCTTCTTGTTTTAATTTCCCCCTTCCTTATCCCTTCTCCATTTTACCTTTTCCCTCTTTCTCTTCTTCACCCCCCCCCCCTCTATTCTCTTTCTCCCCTTTCCCCTTCTCTCAGTCCGGGCCCCCAGTTTTCTATTTCTTTTATCAGCTTCTTATTACCTTTTGCTTCCGATTTGAAAGATAGTTTTCGAAAAGTTTTAGTGTTACAGTGCCGGCCGCGGGAAACGTCACAGTCCCGACCTTTCGTTTGAGGACGCGGACGCTTATTTACAACGGTAGTTGACTTTGGAAGGGACTTTTTGGGCCCGTCATCATGGTCGTAAAACTCAGTCCTGCAATGCAAATTGTGTGACATGAGATTTTTTGTTCGTTTCGCATCTACGACGGAAACATTCAATATGCGTTTCGTGTGCAAAATTCTGGTTGCTACTATGGTAACAGCGATTTATCCGATTGAGGACGACTTTCCAAAGCCACATTTGACTCCTCCTAGAGCTCGAGAGGCCGCCCGGGGGGCCCACTTCCATTGATTAGTGGATACCAGTAGCGACCACCCGTAAAAGGGGACAGAGTGGGCAGGTACGTTACGTATATAGGCCTATGTAACGTTATATGGGTGTCAAAACGATGTTTAAAATGCTGAAAAAAGGGATATATATCCAATACTTGTAGGGTTTCACAGGTCAAATACTTGTTAAGAGATGCATTTTCATAATCTGGAAAAGAATTGCTTCCCTTGTTTAGCATGTTTAGGGTACTTTTCGAAACCCCATGGTCGTGCCTGGTATCCACTCATCAATGGAAGTGGTCCCCCCGGAATTTGAATCTAATCCACATTTCTGGGGAATGTAACACATAATGCCCCTCACATCGTGTGCGAGAGGCATATCGTTTGTGTATAAGGAGTAAACAAAAGAAACAAAGAAACAAAAGGAAACGAGTTCAAAGGTATCGCATATGATGTGTACATATCAACGCATGCGAAATGTTCGGCTGGAGAGGTTGATCTTATCCATGAAATCAATTGCCAGTGATCCACCAATAATCCACATTAAATGTAATATCGATTCGATGGACTGTAATGATCTATATTTAAGCCTTCATTCAGTAAGTTTTTCCTCACTCAATATGTTCTCGATTTGTTTGAAAAACCACTTTCTTATCCATGTCATAAATCTATTTTAGGTCCTGCATTTTGAATATCTCCAGCCATCAGTCGTAATATACATGCATGTATGCGGTACGGGTATCGCGGAAAGGGATTTTGCACACGAAAAGCAGATTTGTAGGGCCTGTAACCCCCCTGTCACACAAGGCTTAGCATTGATCGTAGAGCAGTTTTCTACGTTTGATTCTATTGACTGTAATGCACAATCAATCTTAAAAATCAAGTGTGTGATTAAGCGTTAACTTTTGTGTTAGGGGACCCTAATACTAGCGTCCGTGATGATTGCGAAAGGTCCCAAGTGCCCCGGGGATAGACGCGGGCGGTTCCCTAGGGCACTCATTTTCTAGGGGAGCGGACGCGGGCGTCTTCCCGCGTCCGCTCCCCTCAAAAGCCCGCTACGGGCTACCGCGTCCGCCCTAGGGGGCACTGTGACGTTTCCCGCGGCCGGCACTGTAATTACAGCGACTTCATTGGTTAAAATGGAAAAACAATGTCATGAATTCTTCGTCATAGAAAACCATAGGATAGCTGTGTATGATTCATGTTTTCGGGCATTCTCGATATGAAATGAAAGAAATATATATTTTTCTATTATATTACAAACATATATGTTAATGAGAACATTTTGCTAATTATGCTCATCACAGCGATTATGTTGGTTAAAATTGCAAGAAATAATGTCAGAAATCATTTCCTTGCTATGGAAAACCATAGGAAGGCTGCATTATCTACGTATCGGGCATTTTCTGGATAGACATCCACAAATATGTATATAATACACTTATGCTAATTAGCTCATTATGCTAATTAGACTGATTACGATAATTACTTAAATATATTCATCCTCACTGGACCTCTTAGAAAAATGTTATTATTTATGTTTTTTTTTTGTCTTTCTGGTTTAAGAGTAGTAGCATATTACATATTGTACATATGCTAATTAGATGACTTGCTAATTAGGCTAATAACAAAAAAATGCTCAAGGTTGCCAAGGTGGCAACCAAGCTGAATTTACTTCAATACCCATCTAGAACACGAATCAACTTTTCCAGGTCTTGTACATGGCCTATGAGACCGTCTACTGGACTACTAGGCTAGCGCATTAACTTTATCTCAAATATGCACCTAATGCATCTAATGCCTGCGGGTGACCAATGTCACGGTTAACTTAGAATTGGTTATTTTCGAACTTTACGTTTACTTACGTTAGGTGAATGAGCTTGGTCGCCTTGGTTTAATAGCTCAAGTCCGTATAAAGAACTAGTAACACAATTGCCGATTTCAAGCACGGGAAATTAAAAATTTAATAATTGGTAAAGAAAATGCATGGGCATATCGATGTATGGCTTAGATCTATATCTAAATCCCATTCTTAACACTTATCTATGGAAGCTTAAAAGTGCCACCGAGATGTTGAGATAATTATCTCGGGAAGTCGACATCTTGATAGCAAAAGATAAGATGACGAGATCCAAGATCTCATCATGTCGACATCTTTTAGAAGAGATGATAAGATGACAAGATCCCGAATCTCATCATGTCAACATCTTTTAGAAGAGATGATGAGATGACAAGATCCCGGATCTCATCATGTCAACATCTTTTAGAAGAGATGATAAGATGACAAGATCCCAGATCTCATCATGTCAACATCTTTTAGAAGAGATGTTGAGATGACAAGATCCCGGATCTCATCATGTCAACATCTTTTGGAAGAGATGTTGAGATGACAAGATCCCGGATCTCGTCATGTCGTCATCTTTTAGAAGAGATGATGAGATGACAAGATCCCGGATCTCATCATGTCAACATCGTGTAGAAGAGATGATGAGATGACAAGATCCAGGATCTCATCATGTCAACATCTTGTAGAAGAGATGATCAGATGACAAGATCTTCGATCCATGATCATGTCATCTAATCATCTCTTCTTAAGGATGTAGACATGACGAGATCCAAGATCTTGTCATCTCATCATCTCTTCTACAAGATGTCAACATGATGAGATCCGGGATCTTGTCATCTCATCATCTCTTCTACAAGATGTCAACATGATGAGATCCGGGATCTTGTCATCTCATCATCTCTTCTACAAGATGTCAACATGATGAGATCCAGGATCTTGTCATCTCATCATCTCTTCTTAAAGATGTTGACATGATGAGATCCGGGATCTTGTCATCTCATCATCTCTTCTACAAGATGTCAACATGATGAGATCCGGGATCTTGTCATCTCATCATCTCTTCTACAAGATGTCAACATGATGAGATCCGGGATCTTGTCATCTCATCATCTCTTCTACAAGATGTCAACATGATGAGATCTGGGATCTCGTCATCTTATCTTTTGCTATCAAGATGTCGACTTCCCGAGATAATTATCTCAACATCTCGGTGACACTTTTAAGCTTCCATACTTATCAAATTGCCATTAACATGATTAGTGACAAGACAAAGTGCTAGGCTAGGCTGGGATAGCCTAATGACATGATTAACTTAGAACTGATTCATTCCGAACTTTACATTGACTTAAAATACATTATAATTGGTGAAGAAAATGCATACCGTAGGCATATCGTTCGATTAAAGTTTGTTGATCGATCGAGTGACTCCGCGATAGCAATACTAGTAGAACCGTTCGCATGATTTTCAAAGGGGAGGGGTTCGAGTTGAATGAAAATATTTGACAGACAAACAAAATTCCAAATAAATCTGAGAGGATTGTATCCCTATAACCCATGTATGCCGAGCCGCCCGTTTGCACTCAACAGTTAACCTGTTCACCATGTTAACGTACACCTCATGCGGACTGACGTTATTTTTTGCCTGACGTTAATTCATTATTATGTCGATATGTAAAAACAAGTAATTCAGACTATATATATTTCACCAGAACTGCCCTAAAATTGGAAATAAAGACTTAGGGTAAGACAGGGAAGAAAATTGTCATAAAATAATTGGGATATCCTTGTTTATTATTACCTAATTTACATAAATTATGCAAATTATAATTTAAAAAGAGTATTTTTTCAAGAATCCTGAACTGTTTTATAAATAACAGCAATTAATACAAAATGTCAACATTCTACATGAAAGAAAATATATTAGCACCAAAACAACTTCTATGTCACAGTCACACTCACGAATCGGACAATAAAGCGATCAATGGTATGTCATTCGAGATAACACAATCTCAACACAATAGCTTCCATCGGCTTCTCGTATCGCTTTTGTTGGTGTGTCTGCTACACCGTAATCTATGATACATACGGGCAAAATGCATTTCGGTATCGGTAAAACACTATTAATTTTGTTTTATTTGTTTCTAATTTGTTTCTCTTGGAAAATTTACAGGAGACATTGCTTTGCAGGTTACTGCTTAAATGAAGCTCTGGCACATGAATCATGACGAATGTACCCCACCTCAATCCATATTTTAACTTTGTTGAAATATATGTCTTTTGGAGACCCCGAAGTGGCAAAACTGCATTCCCCGCGGCATTCCCGCTACTTTACAAAACCAGTTTGACTTGTATTATCGACTTGGAAAAGACAGAAAATATGGGACATCAGTTAACATGTTTCCTGAAGATAGTTTTGTTTTGTTTATTTAAGCCTACGTCCACGGGAGCCCTCCGAATTTACTCGATCCCCTCTCTGTATTTCGACACTAAATTAAAACAATATCGTGTTTTAAAGCCATCGGCAAGGCAAATTGCATTTTTTTTGTATAATAAAGCAACTTTCATATCTATATTTTTTATATTTATATTCGTCATTATTGATATTATTATAATTATTATTAATATTATTATTATTATTGTTCTGCCGTTTGTAATAGTGCTCTAGCACAGTAAAGCCTATAACCCAACAGGAGCATGCCTATAGGATACCCTTTCCCTTTTTGTCTCACCTGCATAGCAGAGTGAGACTATAGGTGCCGCTTTTCCGACGGCGGCGTCAACATCAAATCTTAACCTGAGGTTAAGTTTTTGAAATGTCATCATAACTTAGAAAGTATATAGACCTAGTTCATTAAACTTGGCCATAAGGTTTATCAAGTATTACTGAACATCCTATTAGAGTTTCATGTCACATGACCAAGGTCAGACGTCATTTAGGGTCAATGAACTTAGACCATGTTGGAGGAATCAACATCAAAATCTTAACCTGAGGTTAAGTTTTTGAAATGTCATCATAACTTAGAAAAATATAAGGACCTAGTTCATGAAACTTAGACATAAGGTTAATCAAGTATTACTGAACATTCTGCATGAGTTTTATGTCACATGACCAAGGTCAAAGGTCATTTAGGGTCAATGAACTTTGGCCGAATTGGGGTATCTGTTGAATTCCCATCATAACTTTGAAAGTTTATGGATCTGATTCATGAAACTTGGACATAATAGTAATCAAGCATCACTGAACATTTTTTTGCAAGTTTCAGGTCTCATGATTAAGGTCAAAGGTCATTTAGGGTCAATGAACTTTGGCCAAATTGGGGGTATCTGTTGAATTACCATCATAACTTTGAAAGTTTATTGGTCTAGTTCGTTAAACTTGGACATTAGAGTAATCAAGTATCACTGAACATCCTGCGCGCATTTCAGGTCACATGACCAAGGTCAAAGGTCAATGAACTTTGGCCGAATTGGGGATATCTGTTGAATTCCCATCATAACTTTGAAAGTTTATGGATCTGATTCATGAAACTTGGACATAATAGTAATCAAGCATCACTGAACATTTTTTGCAAGTTTCAGGTCTCATGATTAAGGTCAAAGGTCATTTAGGGTCAATGAACTTTGGCCGAATTGGGGGTATCTGTTGAATTACCATCATAACTTTGAAAGTTTATGGATCTGATTCATGAAACTTGGACATGAGAGTAATCAAGTATCACTGAACATCCTGTGCGAGTTTCAGGTCACATGATCAAGGTCAAAGGTCATGTAAGGTCAATGAACTTTGGCCATGTTGGTTTTTTTTTAAATAACCATCATATCTCTGTAAGTTTATTGGTCTAGTTCATAAAAAGTGGACATAAGAGTAACCATGTATCACTGAACATCTTGTACGAGTTAGAGTAGTTTTCAAAGTCAGCACTGCTGCTATATTGAACCGCGTGATGCAGGTGAGACGGCCAGAGGCATTCCACTTGTCAGTTTTATGTATTAAAAAATAGTGTATTGTCTTTAGAACTCTTAAAAGATTACTTTTGTTTGCATTGATACCTTGGAATAGATTGAGGAGAAAATACTCTTCATCTGACATGTAGAGGAGCTGTGGTAAATTGAAGAACAGCCACACAGCCCTTTTTTTATTCCACTCTATGTTGAATTTAAATATTTTGAGATCCCAATCGAAAGAAAGATACATTTCTACTACACACAGTAAAGCCTCTTTGCGTTCTCCTCTTGAAAAAAACAACAACATAGAATGCATTGTTTTATATGTTTTATATGTGTCCTTTCGAAGTTGCCAAAACCGTTTATTTTGTTTTGACAATACATATTTAGAATATCGTCTAAATGAAGCCCTCATCTGGAAAAGGGCACTTATTAAAGGGAGCATCTACATTATATAGAGGAGGCCTTGGCACTGGGAAGAGGGGGCTGAAGCTTGTTTAATTTCTTGGGACCAAAATTTTACATTGAACCTTTTTTGATTTTCAAATTTACATCAATAAATTTTACAGGCAAATAAACAAAAAGGATTGCACTACAAAATGAATTTTTCGGGGTAACGTTTCTCTTTTGTCACATCTGCCGGAATTCCAGGGGGTGCTATCTATCGAGAACAATACACGCAGCACCCCCCCCCCCCCCCTTCCGGAAAATCTTGCGGGTGCTTCAGCCCCCGCTTTCAAGTACCAGGGCCTCCTCTATATAATGTAGATGCTGCCTTTAATAAGTGCCCTTTTCCAGATGAGGGCTTCATTTAGACGATATTGTAAATATATATTGTCAAAACAAAAAAAAAACGGTTGGGCAACTTCGACAGGCCACCGTCATGTACACGAACTTATTTTATGCGATATAAAACAATGCCTTCTATGTTTTTTTTCAAGAGGAGAAAGTAAAGAGGCTTTACTGTGTGTAGTAGAAATGTATCTTTCTTCCGAATGGGCTCTGAAAATATTTAAATTTAACATAGAGTGGAAGCAATAACGGGGTTTGAGTATTATAGAGCTTACGTGTGGCTTCTTTTTTTTCAATGTACTCCAGCTCTTCTACATGTCAATTGTAGAGTATTTTCTCCTCAATCTATTCAAAGATATTAATACAAACAAAAGTAATCTTTTAAGAGTTCTAAAGACAATAAACTTTTTTGAATACATAAAACCAAAAGGGAAAAGGGTATCCTAGGCATGCTCCTGTTGGGTTATAGCCTTTACTGTGCTAGAGCATTATTACAAACTGCAGAACAATAATAATAAAAATGATAATAATAATAGCATTAATGATTATATTAATATATATAAATATAGATATAAAAGTTGCTTTATTATACCAAAATTGCAATTTGTCTTGCCGGTGGCTTTTAAACACGATATTGTTTTTATTTAGTGTCGAAATACAGACATGACAGAGAGGGGATGGAGTAAATTCGGAGGGCTCCCGTGGACGTAGGCTTAAATAAACAAAACAAAACTATCTTCAGGAAACATGTTAACTGATGTCCCATATTTTCTGTCTTTTCCAAGTCTATAATACAAGTCAAACTGGTTTTGAAAAGTAGCGGGAATGCCGCGGGGGAATGCAGTTTTGCCACTTCGGGGTCTCCAAAAGACATATATTTCAACAAAGTTAAAAAATGGATTGAGGTGGGGTAAATTCGTCATGATTCACGTGCCAGAGCTTCATTTAAGCAGTAACCTGCAAAGCAATGTCTCCTGTAAATTTTCCAAGAGAAACAAATTTAAAACAAATAAAACAAACTCAATAGTGTTTTCCCATACCGAAATGCATTTTGCCCGTATATGTCATAGATTACAGTGTAGCAGACACACCAATAAAAGCGATACGAGAAGCCGATGGAAGCTATTGTGTTGAGATTGTGTTATCTCGAATGACATACCATTGATCGCTTTATTGTCCGATTCGTGAGTGTGACTGTGACATAGAAGTTGTTTGGTCTCGTTTTAGCGCAATATCACGTCATACATTTTGACATATTTGCCCTCTTTCTAAGCAAATTAAGACACCAATACTGTCATGAAGCATATCGATGTTTTTGCTATTCTCTTTCATGTAGAATGTTGACATTTTGTATTAATTGCTGTTATTTATAAAACAGTTCAGGATGCTTGAAAAAATACTTTGTTTACAAATGATAATTTGCATAATTTATGTAAATTAGGTAATAATAAACAAGGATATCCCAATTATTTTATGACAATTTTCTTCCCTGTCTTACCCTAAGTCTTTATTTCCAATTTTAGGGCAGTTCTGGTGAAATATATATAGTCTGAATTACTTGTTTTTACATATCGACATAATATGCAAATTTATGCAAATTACTTGCTTATTTGCATAGATACAGCGTATCTCTTTGGATGAATCTTTTTCTTTTGACTCAAGGAACATTTGTCCCAAGTGGGACATTTGTACTAAAAAAATGCAGCGTTCACCCCTTTTTTGCAATTAACAAAGTCTACTAATGTCATTAATGGTAATTTGATAAGTGTTTAAGAATTGGATCTAAATATAGATCTAAGGCCCATGTAATGGTATCGGTAATTTGAGGGTGCCAAATGCCGATTAATTCGTGGCAACCACCAAACGACCACAATCATTTTTTTACGCGCTTGAGTACACTTATTCCAAAGACGCAAGTCATGAATATTCACATCATGTAGACTTGGGGTCCGGAAATATATAATTTTGCCTCCGGGTCCACCAACTTTTGACAAAAGCATCTCAGCTCTCCATTGGCATTTGACTTGCATTTTCAAAGGAATTGGTGCGTTGTGGAGAGCGGCTTAGTAGTGAATGTGAAAATTTTACATTACTCCGACAAACTTAGAGGACAAGTATATAATTTTTTTAATTTTTAATCCTGTTTTGTTGTTGTTTACTGTTCTTCGAATTTAAGAAAATAATTTTAGCAAACAACGACTCTGGTAAAAATTTCGTTTGAGTATAAAAACGTCCTTCCCTGGTGGTTATATCTTAGAGCATAATCACCCCCTCTCTTTTAAAATGTTTGATATTTTACCAAAGCATTCCTGTAATGTGTTTTGTAAGATTATATAAATGACAATTATGTTTTCATAGATAGGGTTATCTATCAACTTCAAAGACAGAAAAAAGGATCTGGTTTGGGATTGATTTCATAGATTGAATAAAATGTCTTTGTGGAAAGAAATGTTACCAATTAATTACTCTTCAAAACGAAATAAAGTGCCAATGATAAAGCATTTATTCAGATTTCTGACAGTATTCGACATTTCAGTTTCTATCAAAACACTTCAATGTTTATTGATGGGTGCGCAAACGGAAATTACTGCTTCGAAACGAATCTACACATCATTTCTCTTCTTAATTGACACACCTTTTATCAACCCTATCACGATTCTTCGCCTTTTTCTCCATCACAGTCTTCCCATAATCATTTCCATTGGTGATATCAGCCATGATCGCGATCCCATAAAATGCTTCCCTGAAACATTACAATATGTATCGGACATCTCAAGGTTCTCTCTTTGAGGAGAGGCTCCCCCTCCTCCTAATTCTTACAGCTATCCTTCAGATGACGGGTTGTGTTCAAGATGTTATGTTTGTCACCCAGCCTGCTGATGTGAGTGTAAAAGAGGGTGAGACCGCATCATTTAGTTGTACCCTGATATCAAACATTTTTTTCTTTGGTGCGAGTTCCTACTGGGAAAATGCTCAAACAAAACCCATCTTCACGAGTGAAACGAAGAACGTCTCAACTACATCAGGTAATGACACCAACAGAGTTTCATCCCACCTAACCATCCATCAAACCAAAAGAGACATGGACAGATTTTACAGATGCTGGATAATGTTAACAGTCGCAGATAATGCCACCATTGCTCATCCATCAGAATTTGCCAACCTTGACGTGTTGTATTTCATCAAGGACAATGGGTTGGTTTGCAGTGGACCTTTCGGGTTCATGCTTCAAGAACATGACCAAGTTACCATTAAGTGCCAAGGTACCCAAAGTAACCCGAAGGCTAAACTAAGATGGCTACAATCTTTCGATATGTCTTACACCGGCATCACCCAAACAGGATCACTGTTGATTGGCAACTTAACTGTTACTCCGTGGCTCCACAAAAAAACCCTGATCTGTGTTGCCGAGAGCAAATCGTTTCCAGGAGATCAGGTGAGTTGTTCTCTTGGTCCATACACCGTTGTTCATATCCCTGTTGTAGAGGTTACTCCATATCAAGCTGAGATAACATGGCCTTTGGTAACCGAATTGACGTTCCAATGCATTGCTAAAGCATATCCCGAGGTATACATGTATAACTGGTCATGCCATCCTGAAGAACTGATTGCCCAATGCTCATCTAATACGCGGAACATAACCATCTTTCTCAAGGAAATTGAAAAGGAAGAAACCTTGAACATTACCTGTAAAGCAACAAACGAGATATCAACTTCGATGAACAACTCAATTGTACATATAAAATACAATTTGGAGCAAGTGCTTGATGTCTGCTCGTCGAATTCGACTTATTTACCAGGGATAACAGAACATGGGTTTCCAACGCTTTACTACGATGACACATTAGATGCATTTAAGTGCCTTGTAGAAATTCATAGTATCATCGATGAAGTTATATTTCAGTGGTTCTTGGATGGTCGTCTAGTTGTTGAAAACAAAGGAAAGCACGGCCTAGTATCATCAGACGAGTACACTCATCTCATTGTTCACAGCATGATTAAAGCACACAGGCAAAATATTATAGCATGTAATATCAAACCTCCAACGTCATATCGTTTATACTTTAAAAAGCTAGTGGCATGCGCATCGGTAAGTGTTGTTACGGAAAACCCGACAACAATCGTCACAGATTCCCTGCAAGAAATCACCGACCTTTTCCCTATCAGTCAAGACGAACATTCTATGAAATTCATGACAGCAGTGTACATTTTAGTAGGATGCGGGTTGTTGTTTTTACTGACTTTGGTCATCACTGCATGGCGAAAATCGGTATGCAGAAGAGGTGAAGAAACTTCATCGGGCAAAGAAATTTCATTCACTAATATTAAAGGCATCTGTTCAAATGCTGGCGGACCGGCTTCTGTCGGCAGCAATGAAATTCCTGTCTACGAAATCCCTGATGTCGACCTAGACAGACCAACATCGATCGATAGCGAATTGAGCTTTAAGCAATTTGACACAGACAAAAGGCAGATTAGCTTCATGAGTTACATGGAAGAAGAAGAAGAGGAAGAGGAAGCAGAAGAAATAAATAGAAAAGGAGAATCATGTTGGGGAGGGAGACTAGTACAGCAAAGAATACATGAAGAAAGATGTGGGGAAAGAGAAGGGTCTATTTACGATAGCACGTCAGCATCATATTCTAGCTCTGAAAATCATCCTTCTTTTTTGCGTGATGATGCCAATTAGAAAGAGTATGGAAACAAACAACTTTACTGTAAAGATTTTAGAAGTGCATAGATCAATATATTTCATATGATAAATGTACTTTTAGTCAGGCAGCATATGTAATTTACTTCGACAAATTGGCTAAGTCTTTTTTTTCACTTTTATGTTATTGGTGACATCACAAGGAACAACTTTCAACTTCGTGACAAAATTCTAATGGTCATCTTGACCATGTTAGTGGTCAAACTGGGGTCAATAGGGGTCAATTTTTTTTTAAATTTCCCCGATTCTGTCAAGTGACACATCAAATTGTTTGTCTTGTTATACTGAACAAAAAAGTGTACACAACCATATACTCTTGACCTCCCGTTAAAAAGATACGACATGAAATGTCAAAAGGTCAACAAACTTTCGTTAAATGGCAAGTTCCACTGAAGGTGTGAAGAAAACTATTTTTCTGTGTTTTTATGCATGTGGGTACATTTTTATTTTCGATTTTGATAGTTCCATCGTCAGAAGTCCTTATCCAAAAGATATAGAGGGTCAAGACAAGGTCAGTGAAAGGTCAAAAGGTCAACAAGCTTTCATTGGAAGCAAAAATACACGTATAAAAGCGGTTAGAAATTTAATTTTCCGTGAGTTCTTTATTTTGAAAAGTCTCTATCTAGGAATACACTACATATAGGGGTCCAATGTGCTTATTTAGGAACAAAATAGATAAACAGAGATAGACGTCAAATACATTCAGTGTTGTATGGTATTGCAGGAATGCCTTGAAGCGGCTCGACAAGCCCTAATGCCCCTAAAAGTTGTATCATCTTCATGATGTTATAAGTGCAACCAGCTCTTTTTGAGTTTCTTGATTTAGAAATTATATTCAAGTTCAATTCATTTTCAATTTACTAGTCTTTTATTTGTAAAGATAAATTTCATCCATTTGCTTTGTACATAATATTTTAATCAACAGAAAGTATTGTAATGTATTGGGGTATATTATGTGCACTATGTTAACAGATACATCGATTGATCAGTGCTCCCAGCTCCTAAGAAAGATGCCTAGCATCTTATTGGGTTTAACTTACGAATAAGATAATGAGGTTAGGATTGAGGATGATATGATAAGTTGGACTCCAATTGCCCCTCAATTAATTATAATGTGTGACGTTTATATTATTTATATTATTTCTGACAAAGAGGCACCATCGTGCAAGCATGCTGTTTGTGGTCAGTCATTGATGTCCACCATGCTGATGTGATATATTCTGACCACTACTCGATCTCTGCAGCCAAGAAGGACTATGTACACATTCCTGATTATGTGCTGACATAAACACGGCTTGTACTATTTTATCAAGTGTTTTTTTTTCCAGAGCATACAACGTGAAACTAAACTTAACTTCTCACGATAGTGATATGCATAGACATGGTAGATGCTAGATGCAGATTTTGTTTTTGTTCTTTTTTCCTACTTGCTGAACTACCTGGATGTCACTAAAAAGAATAATCACATATGTCATTAAAGTAAGCCACGACCATGCCGCGGTGGGAAGGGGGGGGGGCAGCTTTCCCAAGAAATTGTGAAGACTTGCATTTTTACTGAAAAATATATCATAAAAATTTACCAAGTTTAGAACATTACATGCACCAGAAATGTGTAGTCCTTCTTGGCTCCAGAGATCGAGCATCTTATTCGCAAGATATAATCCAAATGAAATGTAAGGCAACTTTCTTAGGAGTTGAGACCACTGATCAATCGATGTATTTATTCTATACCCCGATACGTTACAATAATTTATGTTCATTAGAATATTCTGTACAAAGCAAACGAAGGAAATACTTCTTTGCATATCAAAGACTATGAATAAAACTGAAAATAAATTGAACTTGAATTGAATTTTTAAATAGAAAAAATCCCTGGTTACACTTAATTATCACATCATGAAGATGATAAGATTTTAAGAGCACAAGAGTTTGTCAAGTCGTTTCAAGGTATTCCTGCAATGCCATGATACCACGCTGAATGTATTCGACGTCTCTGTTTATCTATTTTGTTCCTAAAGAAGCACATTGGACCCCATTGTATATAGTGTCTTCTTAGATATAGACTTTTTATAGTAAATAACCCACGAAAAATAAGACTTCTAAACTTCTTACCGCTTTTAGACGTGTATTTTGGCTTCCAATGAAAGTTTTTTGACCTTTCCCTGACCTTGTGTTGACCTTTTATATCTTCTGGATAAGGACTTCTGACGATGGACTTATCGAAATCGAAAATAAAGAAGTACACACATGTATAAAACAAGGAAAAAATTAGCTTCCTTCACACCTTCAGTGCAATTTGCCATTGAACAAAAGTTCGTTTGACCTTTGACATTTCCGGTCATAACTTTTTAAGGATAGGTCAAGAGTATATGGCTGTGTACACTTTTTTGTTCAGTATAACAAGAATAACAATTTGATGTGTCACCCGACAGAATCAGGGCAATTTAAAAAATGACCTCTATTGACCTTATTTTTACCCCTAACATGGTCAAGATGACCATTAGAAGAGTAATTTGCCATTGAACAAAAGTTCGTTGACCTTTGACATTTCCGGTCATAACTTTATAAGGATAGGTCAAGAGTATATGGCTGTGTACACTTTTTTGTTCAGTATAACAAGAATAACAATTTAATGTGTCACCCGACAGAATCAGGGCAATTTAAAACATTGACCTCTATTGACCTTATTTTGACCCCTAACCTGGTCAAGATGACCATTAGAAATCTGTTACCAAGTTGAAAGTTATTCCTTGTGATGTTACCAATCACATAAAAGTGACAATCAGACTTAGCCAATTTTTCGAAGAAGCCGGTAAATCATGACATATGCTGCCTGACTGTTTATTACACTTCTGGAAATATTAGAGAACATGAAATAAGTGACTTTATCAGCGTAGCCAGGGGTGGCTGCAGGAAGGGGGACAGCTTAAAGCGCGAAGCTTTCGATGTTTTATAAAATTCGAATCAAAAGTAGAAGTCTCTCTCGTCTTTAATACCTCAATCAGTGTTAATTCAATTTTCTTTGCTGTGATTATGAAGCTTTTTTTTTCAAAATCCCTCTAATTTCAAGACGCTTTGGCATCTCAAAATTTAAATCCAATTAGGCGCCTCCTTTTTTCGGGTGAATTTGACACCCTTAGTCTAAGATCGACTTGGCTCCCTTAATTTCATGACAGCTTGGGAGCTCCAACCCAGAGTTTAAAATCGAAATTGCTCATCCCCTTCTTTAGATCAATATGGCGCCCTTGATTTTTTTTGGGCCCTTACTTTCTGGCCATTTTGGTCATGAAGTTTAAGATCGATTTGGCACCTTAAAGTTGAACATAAGTTCAAAAGTTCAAAATCTAAATTGCTCATACCCTTATTTTTGATCAATATGGCGCCCTTGATTTTGTTGATGTTCTTGTATGCAGCCATCCCCCCCCCCATTTTCGCCCTCTTCCTTTGTTATTTCCCTTGTTTCTCCCTTTCCATCGTCTTGGGCGCCCTCTCGCATATATACCAGGAGGGCTATGGCTTTAAAGTCCTTTACAGGACACTTTTTAGAAAATAATGATACTCAAATTAAACACACCCACGTTTTTTTCACTACGCACACGCACACACGCGTACACACACACATGCGCACAAATGTTCACAATCACGCCATTTTCATGAAATCCCAAGACCGACCGTCCCTTTCACTTCAAGTAATCTAAATGCACAGACACCACTATATTATCAAAACAATTTGGCAAAAATTACATTGGCGGATCCTCCCCCTATTGGCAGAGCCAAAAAATAAAAATAAGGGGGAGGGAAGAGAGGGAAAAAAAATGATTAAAAGGTAAACCAGAGGAGAAAAAGAAAATAAGAGTAGGAAAACGAGTGAATACACTGAGATGAGAAGACTAGGAAAAAAATGTCTTTCATGTCACTATATATAATGTTCGCTCGAGCTTCGCGCGAACATTGCCTGATCGATGATAAATATCTTGTTCAATAGGCTGATATAGAGCTTAAAATATCAAGTTGAAGTCAATATACAAAACATATTTTATTCCAGACATCGAGCTTTCATTATTTTGTTTGCTTTACAAATTACGCTTTATAAAATGTCCGTTTTATGGTTTGAACATCAACACTTTCAGCTCGTACTGCGCGTTAAGTCAAGCACCTATCCTCTTGAAATATCCCTTTTCAGGTCTGACTGTCAAAACGCATCAGCTAGCGCTGCGCGCTCGGATTTTGATTGCGTTACATACAGTATGCCTCCACGTGGTAATATTTCTATAGCAAACGTAATAAAAATTTCCTCTGTATAACAGTTAATCAATGACAAATTTCGGTTCGTGATTTGCGCTCGCATCAATTGTTGAAATATATGTGCCCATGCATCTTGATTATAATTATACAAATGCTTAAAATCTCAATTTTCAGTCCTTGATGTTGACAAATTTTGCGCTTTCATTAGGCTTATTGGATTAATAAATGAGAAAAAAACATTCGTATTTGTATGAATTTCTATATAATTAAGGTGTCCTCCTTTTCAGAATGGAATATCGACACGCTTCATCTCGCGTTTAGGAAGAGGAATAGGAAGATTTTCATATGATGACGAATGTTTTTAGAGTGTCCTGGTCCTAGGTCACAACAATAATAACAAATATATAATCTCGCGCTTCGCACTCGCATCAATTTATTAACATGATTAAGTGCAATCTCAGTGGCATAACTACGGGGGGGGGGCACGTGCTCCCCCCCCCAATCGGCTGACAAAAAAAAACGGGGAAAAGGAGAAAAAGAGGGAGAAAGGAAGAGAAACGTAGTGGGAAAGAAGACATTATTGTTCATTATAATGTTATATTATATCATAATTATGTTATGTTATATTACATAAGAAATATTTTTTTTCATAACTTTATGAGACATAATTTGCTCAGGGCCTATGTCTTCATTGTTCGTGGTGCTCGCATTGTCTGTTTACCGAGAAATATAATAATGCTATACTAAAACCTTCCGTTTGCAAGTCAACATACACCAAACTGCCAAATATATTTCCTCGCACTTCGAGTTTAATATTATTGTTTTATGTACAATAGTATGCTTCTTTTTCATGACTACTTATAGTGATTGCCCCATTTTAAGGTCTTAATATAAAACATTTCCTGTCCGTGCTCACGTTCGCAGTAGTGGATTGGTGAATCTAATCTGAATATCAAAAATTTTCAGCTCGCGCTTCGCGCTCGCATCATTTGGTTAGTAAACTATGTATGGTCTTCGTGGATTCCTACAAACAAGCCTTAAAATGCCCCTCTTCAGTTCTGAATTTCCTAAATTTTCAGCTTTGATTAGTGAGATGGGTATGTTAATCATGATTACAAGTGCTTTATGTGCATGTTTAGATGCAATTCTAACAAAATAAGCAAGCGCTTATTGGCACTCGCATTAGATTACTACGGTGAGATGCGTATAATCTTAATGGATTCCTAAAATATAGTCCTTAAAATCTTCCTATTTGGGGGTCAATATTTACAAAAAATTCAGCTCGTGCTTCGCGCTCGCATTATTTAGCGAGACAAGTACGTATCATGATTACGAAAAATTGATTACAATGTCCTTTTTAGGTCTGAATATAAAAAAAATTAAGCTCGCGCTTCGCGCTCGCATTATTTGACCAGTGAGAGACATTTCCGTTTGATGGCACTGTCCTTAAAATGTCTCTAATAGGTCAGTAAGTATACCCAGCAACTGGGCGCGCTTCGCGCGCTCACTTAGTGACTCAAAATTTTTGCTGGTGCCCCCCCCCCCATGCCATGACCCACGGTACGCCACTGTGCAATCTATATCCACATCATGATTTACCTACACAGTGCTTGAAAGAGTGCTTAAATTTACCATTTTCAGATCGGAATATCATTTTTTTCAGAACACGCTTCGCGCTCGCGTTATTGATTTTCATGATCAAAAATGTATTCAGAACGCCGAGATTATAGGCCCAAATATAAAACACGTGCACGCATGTTTAATGAATTATGCGACTTGCTCTTTATTTAAAACGAGTTTAAATTATCCACTTTCAGATCAGAAAATCGAAAAGTTTTTGCCCGCGCTTCGCGCTCGCATTATGCAGGTTTACCCAAATGCCCAGTTTTCATGATTTACAAAGCATGAATAGAGTGTCCCTTTTTCAACGCGCTAGCATCTATTGCTTAGTTATATACCTATCCTGTTCATGATTAGAAAAACAATGCTTAGATGCCAATTTTCAGCTCGCGCTTCGCGCTCGCATTATTTGATTGTTGAAATATGTATTGTCTTCATGGTTAACTCCAGGCAGTCCCTGATTGGTCCCTTTTCGACAAGGCTAGAATGTGCGCTCGCAGTAATTATTCAGTTATATATGGCATCTTATACTGGATCACAAATATAGTTCAATTTTCAAGACAAAATACATGAAACTTCCCCAAAGAATTGCTCGCGCTTCACGCTTGAATTGTTTAAATAGTGCTAGTAAGATTATTATATGTTACGTTTTTCGAAAGAGTAAAGCCATCGTGACTGTTAGGACTACCCCTTCAAAGAACCTTCCCCCCCAAAAAAGTAAATAAATAAATAGAAAAAATAATAAATGAATAAATAAATAAGTAAATTAAAATTTAAAAAAAAAAATTATTTTAGGCAGCTGATCGAGGAGATTAACGGGTGAAAAAAAACCCCGCCATTGTCGAAAACCGGATCCGCCCCTGCAATTACAAGGAGGATTGTTACCCACGAAGATCAATTTATTTGACATTTCCGTTTTTATTGTCACAACTCTGCCCATTTCCACTTATCCTGATTTTTTTCCAACATTTTATGACATTTTACACACAATCAAAACAGCCTTGTGATTGCATAGATAAACATAAAATGTCAAGAAAGCAATCGAAAATGTGGAGGAAATTACAGCATAGATACATATGGAAATTAGACGAGTAAAATGATCATAATGTGAACAGAAAGTAAATAAATTTTACAGAGTCGAGTCAATTCAACTGAATATTGGTTGAATATAGTCTAGAAAATTAAAATAAAAAATTAAAAATATGCCTGTTGAATAATTGAATTGACTTGTATACAACACACAGTACATCATAATTTTGAAATCAACTTCAATAAATATGATAAAGAGAGTGCACACCATTACTTTTACCGATATAGTATTTAATAATTGTCATGTATTTTAATGAACATTTTGGTTCATCGTTTCATCAATACACCTGTCAAATAGTAAATTTGAAATTACTTTTCGCCGATCCTGACTTCCAATCAGTGGCTGAAATATGTCAATATATTTGCAAAGCTTTTAGGGGAATTCACAACAGAAACTGCATGTGCGTATGATTACGCTTGTTGTATGTATTTATACACCGTAAATTGTTAAAATATTAAAGCAAGGAGCTGCATATAAAACATTTTGTAAGCACTGAGTACATTTATTAAGGCAATGATGTGGTAATGTTTCATGAAATAGCCTTCTAGATAGTAAGCATAATTTATAAAGTATATTCGCAAACAGAAGAAAAATGCATTATTACATTAACATTATTCTGAATGCAGATGACTACATATTACTACATACACGTAATGTTTAGCATTATCAATGCTTGTTAAAGAACAAAACAAATTGATAAACTAAATAAGCAAACGTGTAAAATATAATTACATGCATGTACAGACATATGAGATTTCTAGAAGATTTTTTGTAGAAAATCTAGAGTTTAACCGAAGCCTTTAACGAATAGAGTAAGTAAATTTAAAAAAAAAATCAGCATTATAAAAACTATTCATCGAATATAACTGAGATGTGCACTCAAGATAATATGAACGTATATACACTATTATTTGAAGAATATATTACAAAGACACAATTGGAACAGAAATTATTATTCATATGCTGAGAAATATAAACTCAAATGAGAATTCGAACTTCTGGCTTGCACACAGAAATTTGATTTTACAATATCAAACTCCCCCCGGAAGCCTTACCGTTTTAGAAACTAATATGACTGACATGCACATGTCTTTTTTTCTACAACATTGTACTCAGTTTTACATGTAGAACCGAGTTTCGATATGAGTGCTGTTATTATGGCCTTATTGTAATCTTTGTAACATGTTCTTTACTTATCTATCTATTTTTTATATTCATTTTAATTCATTTGTGCATGCATATACATTATATTCAGAATGTTCCAATATGAATACTATGCATGAAATTACCTAGATAGTATGTAAAAATATGTAACCCGAGTAAGCATACCGTATACAATCTGAAAACACTTTCGTAAAATCTTACCCAATATTGGATAGAAAAGGGAACATGCATGTTTGCTTGGTTTTTTTTATTTGGCAAATTGCATTTTTTTTAAGGGTAAATTTCAATGTAACATAGCGTAAAATTCAAAAAATATCTTTTTACCCAACCAGCATGCATGTTCCCATTTTATCCAATATTGAATAAAAAAAAAACTTTTTAAAGAGGGCATGCACATAAACAGGTGCGAAAACGTAAGTCAGGTCAAGAGCTAGATTGGTTTAACAAGTCTTATTAACAGAGTATAAACAATTATTTTTTCTTGTAATAATTCTTAACAGTCTATATAAATAACCCTGAAGTTTTGCGGCTTAAAAAGAAAAAAAAACCGAGTATATTCCAAGTCAAAGAATAAGGATTACAAATAAATATGTGGTTATTAGGTATAAAGTTCAATATGAAAATATTCCATGTGTAATGTCATACTATCTTTTCTGATATATTTCATTTTATTTTTTCACACTTTAGTAGGATCCCGCTTGAAAATCAATGTTTATGTTTGCAATCATTCCGCTGATTTGAATCATGTGATTAAGGTTAACATAATCATGATAATTAAGGGAGCTTTCCTTTTATCACCGGCAGCTTTCTCCGTCAAGTTATATCTTAATTTAGCGACTGATGAATAAACGTGATAGTGTTTTGGCTCTTTCCTCATGTATATGCTACCTGTATGTACAAGGATTTTTAATGTAATACAGAAAAAAAAATAACTCACTTTCATATACAAATATACCACTAACTCTGGATTTTTTAATGACTTAAAAACCAATTTGACAAACATGCCAATTTAGAAAATAATGCATTAAAAGAAGCGATCTGAAAGGACGTTTTGCACACATTTAACATGTTTGATGTTTGTAAAGTGATTTTTATTATCTATACTTGTATTATGTTCTCTTGTAAGAATAAATCCTCCATTTATAACTAGATCATTCAGAGAAACTATGACAGGTAAGTAAAACGAAAAACAAAACTAAAATGATAACTATCTACACAAAATAAACACATATTACTACATTATTATTTCTTCATTACTTGGCTGGGTAGAAAAACACTGGTTAGAAAAATGCAACTTTATAACGTGTTCATTAAAATAATGTGATTTATACAACTCCAAAGAATGTTCTGTTATCTGATTGGTCCGAATCGGATCACATAATATTCAGCGCTGGAATTATCTAGAATTATCTAGAATTAAGATCAGATATAGCATTTGGGGTAACTCAGTAAGATGGGTGAGGGGGTGTATAAAAAATAGACACATTCCTGTGCATAGAGGAAATAAAAAATGAACTCTGTCGCAACTCGCCAAATGGAAATACCGCACTCGGTCCTGCGGACTTCTGTGCGGTATATCCACAAGTGGAAGTAAACATCAAACATTTGCTTAAAGTTGAAAGTGATAGTAAAACAATCTCTTGTAACTATTGCATTTTGGTCAATATATAAAGTTATTTTGGATAGGAACCAATCAGGAACTGAAAAAAGAAGTTTTGTTTTGAAACAGGTATTTATAAAAGAAATTTAAAAACGGATAGAAATGTACAACATTGCTAGTAAAAAGACCAAGGAAAAAGATGAACTGCCCAAAAGCTTGGGTGCTACGATTCATGTAAGAACAATCCATGTAACTTACATATGATTTTGTAATTTCTCTTGTGTTTCATAATTTATGATTAATTGTGTAACCTACGATTTGAATGTGATCTACTGTCTAACCCCTGATTTGAATGTGAATAAATCCTCTGATAGAGGCAAAAAAAATATCCACTGGCTCTTCTCGCACATCGTTCATTAGTTGGCCCTGCACGAACGCGCTTACGTGCATTATTTGTATAATATGCTTGTAGAATAGCAAAGTAAATGAATAAACTATATAAGCTATGAAACTGCATTCTCGAATAAATATCAAAATACCAATTATATAAGAATCGTATAATTGATGTGTGAAATGTTTGGATAAAAATGCAATAAGTCATTAATAACAGTTTAGATTATGAGAAATTATATGTATCAAATATAACTGAGACTTGCGCTAAAGATATATAATGTGAACAAGTGTACATTAGGATTAGAAAATTATATAACAAAGACAATATCTAACCGCAAGCTAGATTTCGCATGATGACAAACCAAAAAATAAAATAAAAATTCAAACTTCTGGCTTGTACCCAGAAATTAAAATTTTCGATATCAACCTTCGCCCGCAAGACTCAACATTCCAGAAACTAACATGACTAACATGTACATGCTTTTTCTTGTTTTACAACACTGTATTATGTGAGAGCCGAATTCCGGTGTAACAGCTGTAATCACGACCATACTATATCTTATAACACGTTCTTCATTTATTTACTTATATATACATGCATGTTCAAAATGTCACAATATGAATTCCATATATGGGATAACACAGACAATATGAAGAAGTATGAACCACGAGTAAGTATATAATAAACATACCAAGGTAAGACAACATAAGCCAAAGCTTGATTGGTTTAACGAATTAATTCTATATATGTTTTATTTACAGAGCATAAACCATTCGGGATTGATTATACCTTTTATTTCTTTTACAACAATCTTCAACAGTCTGTTATAAGCTTTGTATATAATCCAAAGGTTTTACAATATTTCAATAAAGAAATTGATTATGTTTTAAAACAAAGAATTATGAAAAATGAATGACAATATACGTAAGTTAGTAATTAGGTGTAAAAGTAAAAAATAAAAGTATAGCAAGTTCTCCCAAGTCTGCGCAGTCCCCCGCGCAGCACACACGCATCCGCGCGATTCTAGTAAAAGAAGATACGCAAAGAACACAAATTACAGAGATGCAATACGTAGACAGATATTCATAAAAAAATTCGACTCAGAATGGTGCAAAAATTATGAATTTTGGGCATTTCATGTGACTGCCTCGAAATTCAGCCTGCCTCATAAAAAAAATCACCGAATCATGTGCAAAGTGAACGGGTGCGCAGACATGGGGCACATTTTTTTTTGCAATCTGAAAATGACTGCTCGCTGTTTTTTTTCCAAGAAAATTTCTTTCACATTTGTAAGAAACATTTGCTACACCTACTCATAATAATACAAGGAAAATTATTAACTTAACAAATTTTTGTGGAAAAAAATCATGTTAAATCTTAAATCATATCGTTAGGTGAGCAGACTTGGGGCCCACCATCGTATATTCTATGTGTAAAATCATATTCTGATCATATCATCTTTTATATCAGAAATTCTTTCACACTTCAGTGGGATGTATGTATTGCATGTATAATATTATGTACAATGAACTATAATGTAATACAGAAGAAGCAAAAAAAAAACCCAAATCACTTCCACATATAAAACTACTAAAACTAACAATTCAATAAGATCATGTTCATTAACAAAATAAGCTATTTGAAAGGACGTTACATGCATTTTTTAAGGCTGTAAAGTGATTCATCATGTCTACTTATATTTCATACTATTGTAAAAATAAATCATTCACTTAAAAGTGTATCATTCTGAGAAAATATGAAAAGAAAAGAAACGAAACGAAACAAAACAATCTAAGACAATAAGTATTTACACAGTATTTAGATATACTTCATATGATGATGAGTATCAACACGTTCTAAGATAATGTTATTTAACGCATTGTTTTTGTTGATTGTAAGATAAAAAGTCTATTACGCCTCCTAGAATAATGTATAAAGACTGTTATTATAATTATAAGCTGCGAAGTGTACCACTGCAAACCTTTTTGAATTCAAATTATTGATAAATGTTCGAGGTTTCTCGATCAAAAAAAAATTAAGGGAGTGACTAATATAATCTGAAAGAAATACCTCCTCTAATCCATCAATACTCCTCTATTAAAGACTCACATGATTTCTACAAACACATGAATTAATATGTACTTATTGCTATTTGCCATCTGTCTTGGGGTCTGTTTCATATATGTCATATTCATATATTTCATATGTAACTTTGACATTTTGTAACTCTTATGAAACGGACTCCTAGTCGTATTTATTTCCTTATTAACGCATCATATACACATACAAATACATTATACTTGCTTTTCTTCTTGAAATGACCTTATACAAGGCTAATATGACAACCTGCACAAATGTATTTTCAAAGGGGAACAAAATCAGGAAAACGTTAATTTACATCATTACTCATCGCACACAATATCCTCCTTGGTGGCAAAATGACTTGTCGGATTTTCTATCTTACAAATCTTATTTTATACGACAGTCATCATGGTAATAGTGCTCCTCAATCAATCAAAATCAAATGAGGAAGTTAGATCTGACAACTTGCCGGACGATAAATGTTGATGAAACCCTCCCCAGATTGTTCCGGTTTGTATTTATGCATATTGAAAAGGATAATAATAATAATAATAATATAGTAATATTTTCCAAGGGTAGCCACTTCAGTTTCGAAAACTGTTCTACCAGCGGGCCCTACTATTATTATTACCCCGGCCTTAGCTGAGCTGCCTAGGCGCTCAAGCAATCAAGGAATTTCTTCCTCCCGGGTACCCATTTACGTTACCTGGGTTGAGTGCAGCTCAATGTGGATGAGTTTCTTGCTGAAGGAAATATTCGAACCCACAGGGATCATCTCCTAAACACTTTGGCCCGTATTCTGAAGACAGATTTAACTTAGACCCTGGTCTAAGTCTGTGCTAATATTATGGGGAGTCAAAAATTCAAAATTCTTGTCTATATTGTACCTGTATTATGTTTTCTAGTTTGTTTCCTTTGGCTTTCAGAGCAAAGAATAATACGTAAAAATACTTCAGTTAACATTCCCAGACATTACAATTTGAGTGTCATATGAGTTAATAAATTGGATGTGTACTTTTAGGAATTTGTGCCCCAATTGGCTATCCACAGTTAAACCACAACTTCAAACCAGGGTTTAATTTTAACCCGAGTTCAAAATACGGGCCATAATGTCTTACCTGTTTAAATTAACAATATTAATGCACAAATATTCATGTAATTCTGCATGGCCTGCTTTCCTTTATACAGTACAGGAAATACATGAATTTACCATGAAATTTATATAAATAGAGTACATACTGCATAACATGCTACTAAGTTTTAATGTCATTTCTATTATATTATTATTTCTATTTCTATTATATTATTATTATTAATCGTTGCAACAAAGATAACACAATCATGTGTACGTCACTATGAAATTATAATAACATAACAAATTCTATATATGTCTTGTAGTACTTGTAGTTTTTTCCAATAACTTTAATTCAACTCAATTCAGATGATTTAATCTCGAGAAATTAAATTCTAAAGTGAAAACGTGTTCCTTTCAGTGAATTTATATTTTAATACCTTTAATGGCGTAACAGGCGGGGGGAAGCTGCTCCCCCCTGGAGGATTTCACCGGGGGAGGGACGGGAAAAAGAAAAAAAAACGTGGAGAAAGAAAAAAAAAGAAAGGGAAAAGAGGAAAGCGGGAAAGGGGAAAAGGAAAGGGAAATGAAAATAAAACTAAGAAAAAACATACAAAAGGAAAGGAAAAAATTGTGAGAAAGAACGTTCTCTCCGATATTCTAATACATTAGCATGATTAGTAAGGCAGGGAAATAAATTAAAGATGGCAAAAAGGCAAACAAAAGCGGGAAATGAAGGTAGAATGGAATGAGCCGAAAGCTAACACGACCGGGCTGCTGCTGATTGAAGATAACGAACGGGAAGAAAGATGGATGGTATATAGCACAATGTGTGAAAGTCTGTCATTAGCTCGCTAAACCCCAAAGCTACTGGGGCCTCTGCCCAAGACCCCGGGGCCGTGGGGGCTCTTCATCTGTAACTTTTAAAGGGCTCTATATTGGGCCCCTGTATGGGCCCTTCCTGCATTAAGCTTTGCGTTGAAGCACTCGCATACCGGGAGGGGGGGGGGGGTGGTTCCACAGCAAATGGATCGAAATAAACGAAAATAAAGGAGGCAGCGAAATTAGATAAATGAAAAAAAAAACATGACATATTTGCTATGATATAGAAATATATCACATAATTAGAATTTCATTTTTCTGGCTCGCTTCACTCGCTCGACTTTTTACAAATTTTCCTACATTTGCTATGGCGTGCCCCTCAAAATATTCGGATGATTAAGGTACACAACTGCATTCAATTTATGTGTTGTGTGAAAGCCAGATAAATATATTTGTAATTTGATTAGTATTAGTGGCTATCTGTAAGATTTAAAATGGCTTTAATAAAGAGGTTCTGGGCCCGTATTCCATAAACGAGATAAGCATGCTTAAGTCAAAAATCTAAGCATTTTGTCTTATTTTTCTGTCTAAGATAAAACTCTTAGCCAAAACGCGTATTCCATAAAGAATTGGCTAAGAATTTTGTCTTAGAATTTGGCTAAGAGGTTTTGCGCAACTAAGACAGATATAGGATGAATGGCTAAGTAACTTTTCTTAAAACTGCAGATTCTGCATTTCATAAATACAACATGGCTAAGAATTTAGCCCTAACGTTAAGACAGCTGTGAGTTGTCTTAATTGTATTAGTTTCAAGGTAATTCAGCCAACAAAATTTTACAATTTATACCTATATTGCATTTCGAGCTCCTACCTCATTTTTTAAACCGATTTTCATGAAATTGTGAACACACATCGGTCTTGAGGTAAGGAGGTGGAAGATGTTTTTCTTTTTCATAAATTGTGTTGCCATGGTAACAATATATTATGGCCAAAATTTTGCTGTTTAAAATACTTCATTAATTTTTTACCAATTCTCATGAAAGTTGGCTAACACATTGGATTTGAGGAAAAGATGTGCAAGACACATTTATGCAAGTGTCGGAAATTGTGTTTCCATGGTAACGGTATATATTGGCAAAAATTATGTATAAATCTTGCTGTTCTAACTACTTCCTCAGTTTTTAACCAATTTTCATTAAATGTGGCACAAACATTAGTCTTGATGTGAAGATGTGCAAAACATATTTTATGCCTACATAAAAAATTGTGTTGCCATGGTAACAAAAAAATACCAAAAATAAATGAAAATCTTGTGATTTTCAACTGGTCTATTCTCCTAAAAACTTGGCATACACATTAGTCTTGAGTTGAAGCTGTCTAAGACAAATTTTTGCCTGTATCAAAAATCGTGTTGCCATGGTAACGAAATATTATATAACGAAAATCTTGTAGTTCAAACTCTTTCATCTTTTTCAACCAATGCTCATGAAATTTGGCACACACATCAGTCTTGAGTTGAAAATGTGCAAGAATATTTTTTGTCTGTATCAGAAATCGTGTTGCCAAGGTAACAACATATTATATAATGAAATTAGGTGAAAATCTTGTGGTCTGAAACCCTTTTTAGTTTTCAACCAATTCTTATAAAAGTTGGCTCACACATTGATTTTGAGGTATAGATCTGCAAGACATAGTCTATATTGGAAAATTTGTTACGTGAACCAATTTTTCTGTGGCCGGTCGAGACAAGTATTTCCTAATAAAACCAATATTTCGCAATTGGTAGCGAACTGATCTACAAATAAAAGAAATGGGATTAGACATGTGAGAATCAAAAACTATACCGATATTGCGACAAGAACTTGACAGATTTACAGTGAGGCCAGAAAATGAGTTTGAGTCGATGTGGATTTTACTAAGAGTAAGATGTACCAGTACTTTGGAGCTAGAAAGAAGAAATTCACATTTGGCTGGATTCAACTTAATGCTAGATCCACAGCCTGCTTCCTTTTTCAGGCCTACTGTAAGATGAATAGATCTAGACTATCCTACATTTACTATTTTTTTAGAACTAGAATCTATATTTTGATAGAGTCTACAAGTCTCTACTTTACATCTCGACCTATGATTATTAACACCTAGATTATTATAGTTCTACTTCTACTAGATCTAGATAGGGTCTAGCTTTTAGTCTTATTTTTCTTCTAGATTTGACTAGGCCTACGTTAGAGAATCTAGATCAAACAGTAGACTAGTCTGACTAGATCAGCCAGTCCTAACGTTAGGGCTACTGGCTAGGCTAGAAATAGAATCTAGAATGAATAGAAGAAAGTAGGCCTATAGCCATAATACTATAGGCTAGGCTGCCTAGACCAAAAGTAATTTTTTATATAAATGTAGGCCCCAGTCTAGACTGAGCTGTTGGTCTAGGTTTTACTTTAGGCCTGTTTTCTAGAAACCTAGATCTAAACAAACTCCCCAAAATGTATACCCAGTTGTTGTGTATCCGGACGGGTTGTGTGTCCGGACGATCAATTTTAGAATGTCATTTGGAAAAATTTACCAGCGAAGTTTCATTAATTTTTAGTACAAAATGTTAGGAAATATT